>NC_056737.1:145612870-145912870 GCF_019279795.1 Protopterus annectens
GGAGTTAAATTTCTTGTCTGCCTAAAGCAGAGCTCCAGTCTTCACCAGTAACTATAACCATAAATGAGCCATCCCAGTACCCTCTAATCAAAGTTGTGGGTCAATTTTCCCTCTTCTGTCCCTTTGACACTTATTTGTTACTCACACAGGGTTCATAAGTATGACAGAAATTAATTCTCCCTCTGTTGCTGATGGTCTAGTTATAGTAGGGAAAGGCTTTTTCTTTTCTTTAGGATTAATTGGTGAGCCCACTACTCCAGTGAGATGAACATTGATGTCCTTGACCATGACCATAACCATGACCATGACCATGATGCAGAGGAGCAGCAGTTAAGGGTAGACTATAGCGGAATGGCCTCCTCTGCCATCCATCCATCTGCCATCCATATGGTGCCCGCCCCTCTTTTCTGCCTTGCTGCTTAGATTATTAAGAAGAGAGATTAATGATGAAAGAAGACGCTGGTGAATAGAGGTGCAAGAAAACAAAAAGAAAAAAAATGTAAATTAAGGATTTTATGCTTCCCAATATGCAGTATATAATCATATACATAGACATTATATTATCATCATACTACTTACAAATCCTACTATGCACGAAGTTACACAGGGACATATTGTACCTGGTAGCATGAACATTGGCAGTAGATGACTGTCATTGCTACAGCTTGTCAAATGCTTCCCTCAGATGTTTAAAAATGTTTATAGAGAACTCTAGTTCTGGTTCACCTTCACTTCTTGCCTGTTTAATCCACTCTCCATTCAAAGAGATGCATGGAGGTGCATGCAAATATGCCACTAGTACTAGACCTCAGCCCAGCTTCTCTGTGAACTCTGTGTACACAGGCACACAGTTCACAGAAAGCTTGTTACCACTGTAGATCTGTTCATTGTGCCCCTAGTGTAGTATAGCTCAGGTCTTGGGGAAACTGGAGAGCATTTAGAGGCTACACTGTGAAGGCCATTTAGGAAGGAGATTGAAACAGCAAAGAAGTCATAAAAATGGCTAAATATTTTTTGGTACTTTTCCGTTATTGAGGCAACAGCTGGAATGAGCAGTTGGAATGTTACATCACACTGCTGCTGCCGAAGTGGGTACAGCCGTCGGTTTTTCGGACAATACAGTTTTACTTCAAAATATCGGAAAAAAATGAATAAATGGACTTTTCATTCAGTTGTATTCTGTTCACAAATTAAAAACAAAATTGCACTTAGTTTATGGGAGATCGGTGGAGGTGAGCAGTTTAGCGATTTCCAGCGAAGAGTAGCGTGGTTTCAGAAACCAAGACATGGAACGTTGCCATGACTTTTTAAACCTTGACTCCTTCTGAATAACACCTCCCAGAGTTAAAGGCAAGTGCCTAAATCCATTCTACTTTCTTTCAGTGATACTACGAGGAAGAGAATAGCAAACACACAACACATGCGCACCATTTTGTGTTGGTAATTGCGGTGACAAAGGTGGAAGGTTTGGAAGTCATTTCGAACCAACCTGTTACATTTTAAAGTTGGTCTCTATATACTTGCATGGTATGGTTTCAGTGTGGGTGGTTATCCTTATGCTGGTTTTAATGGTCCCAGGTTGATAATGACAAGTACTACTTGCCAATTATGATTTCACAATATATTCTTACCTGTCAACAGTGGTAATACCGTGTTGCCTGGTAAAGTCCGGATAACGTTTCAACTGCTCATTATTGCTGTTGGCCCGATAACGGAAAAGTACGAACACTTTACAAGTTTTAAAAAGCACCTAGGTGGTTACTTCCACACAGTATAGCAGCTAACAAAATAAAAAAAAAGTAACTATGGCAGTTCCACTTTTCAAACAGCATCTAGTAAGGAATGCCGAACAAAGCAGCAGTGTAAAAAAAAAAAAATGCATGATTTTGTGTTTTGGTAAAGGTGGTCTCAGTTAAGGTGAAAAATGAGATATAAACATCTACCAAACTGTTAAAGGAGAAAAGAATAAAAAAAAACACTTCGGGTAAGTAGTGAGATATTTGTTCAACTGCTCATTTCAATATGCCCTGATAATGGAAAAGTACCTATTTTTTTTTTTTTATTTAAATACATAGCTATGCAGTATTAGTTGTTGTGCTTTCCTCAAAACATACTGGTTGATTGTTAGCTGGAAAATCCCAGAAAGGAACTCTGGACCCGCCCCCACTCCACCTTACTAATACTTGATAACAATATCTCTAAACCTAATCCTGCACTTTACCTTTCAAAACCCCTTTCCATAACACTGCCAGTAATCCAGACAGCTTGGACATACAGTCACTCACGCATATCTGTGCATGGACACACACTACACTACATCTGTGCCCTCACTTAATCTACCCTAACTTGCCTACATTCACACAAACACTCTTACTTCTTAACACCATAAACCTCAGAATATCTAAAAGTTTCTATCAGAATATCTAAAAGTTTCTATATTACTTTCCCAAGCACACTTACATATCCACACAACATACTATATTTTTGTTAATTAATATATGTTTGATGAATTTCCAGTGGATACATTTTCACAGCTGATCTTGACTCAGCTGATCTTGACTCATATATATATATATATATATATATATATATATATATATGGGTCTACTTTGATAGACCGAACGTGCATTTCACCGACACATGATTTACCGACCCCAAATGTCCGAAAACTTAGTTCACCGACTATGCAATAGCTCGACTGTCACTTTACCGACAAACTCTACATCAGTGCAGTTTAAAAACAATAATCACGAATAATGTAAACAAATATTATACTATCTTAAAAGCAGAACGAAAGTTATCTGAAAGTTATCTGATTGAAATATAAAAGTTTACAAAGGTCAACTGAAGCGTATTACATGTTACAATATCAGGAACATCAGGGATATGCATGGTAGCGTACATTTCTGTACATATATATTGTAGCGTATTTTTCCTATGATAAACAGTATCCATTGAGTACCTGTTTAAGATAAAGTCTACTTTGCAGCAGCGGCCATCTACTTTTGCAGCGGCTTTCTAGTATAAAATAGTATAATGTGCTGTTATATAAAAGTATATATCGTAAATATATCATTAACTAAATAGTTACAGTAATGAAAATGTTCTGTTCTGTGTTTTGTTTATCATACAGCGTGTAGGCCATTCTTACTTTAACATGGGCAGGTCATATATATCTCTGTTTTTAATTAAACTCTATGAACAAGTGGTAATTATATAGTATTTGTGTCGCCTTAATCTTGGCGTGTTTCTTTCACGTGGAGTTAGACAGTTATATCTCTATTTATTTAGTAAACTCTTTGAACAAATTGGTAATCATATAGTGTTTGTGTCGCTAGTTGACATTCGCTGATAACAACTGTCACGGTAAATTACTGCATTTGTTTTAGGCATGATTTGCATTTTGTTTGGCATAGTGGGTGTCGGTGAAAAAAGCGTTCCTATATATATATACTCTTATATATATATATATATATATATATATATATATATATATATATATATATATATATACAAACACATACATGTGTATATATATATATATATATATATATATATATATATATATATATATATATAGATGGTGCCTAACGTAATGTAAAGTAATGTAGATATAATGTAACAGTGTAGTTGCAGTTGTTTGTCAAAACTGTATCTGCATATCTCATAATATATGCTTGTGTAAATCGTATTATCTCATTATGCATGACATCCTGCAGTCCCTTGTTCATTGTAATAATATTTATAATACTTATCTATTTATGTTAATTAATATTAAGATACTGATTTGTAAAACTACCAATCTAAAAAACAATGTTTGCATACTTATTAGTAGGTAGCAGGTTAATTTAACAGTTTGGCAGCTACATAACTTGATGCACAATTATTTACTCATGCTAATCTACCATAATTAGGGCTATAACCCAAAGTGATATACCCGCCTCCTTCCCGCACAGTAATATTAATGCCATAAACATGGCTATGTATGTTTAGTTTTCTATGTTCAGAAGAAGTTTTCAGAATAATTTTATTTCTTAATTTGTGTGAAATGATCTGTGGTTTCTACATAAAAAGTGTTCTCATGCATAAAGAAGCATGTAAACATTTTTTATGCAAAACTCAAAGGTTGTTAGGCATTATCTTTAATAAATGATTGGAGAGGTTGGCCAGCAAATCCAGACAGATGTTAGACTCGAGACAGCATCAGGAGATTCATATGACGAAGGACAACTAAAAGTCAAGAGTATGGAGGAGGATATAATTAGGTGGAGTCAAAATGGTATTGTAGGATCACATAAAGGTTTTTAAAATATAAAATTACATGAACAAAGTCATAGCTAAGGAACATTTTTCAATATTATTGAAAGGGTTTAAGTTTATTCCTACTAGGAAAGTGGATATAGCAGATCTTCTTGAATTAAAACTTTACTCTAGGAAACTAAATTTGGATATATTTTTTTAAAGAACAAGAATAAGAAGAGTTTTAGAGCAACTAACTTGGCATGTCCTGTAAGGCTTAGTGTGTTTAACCCACTCTTGAACCTCGTTATACAAATTTTTGAGAAAAGTTTAATGGAAGATGTGTACAAATTGTTCTCCCAAGACAATTTTTTTTCAAACTTAACTAGGGGGGAAAGGGAAATCTTAAACTTGTTAAAAAATGACAAGGAAATTAGAGTGAAGAAACCAGACAAGGGTGGAGGGGTAGTATTGTGGGATGGTGATGTGGATGGAATTGCTGTTTTTTTAGATTACTTAAATCATAGTTCATCTTTTTTTTAAGTTCACTATGTGTTTTAATAAGGATAGGATCAGTTATTTAGATACTATGATTTCACATATGACAACTGGTTTTAAGTCTAACATGTTTAGAAATGAAACGTTTTGTAACAGCTATTTACATTTTTCTTGTAACCACCCACATTTTCAAAAGAAGGGCAAAAAGGTAGAAAGGACAGGTACACGTGTTGCCAGGATGACATCTGCCTATATAAGGACATATGGGCGGGGTGGTCAAATTGAAGGGAGATGTTTCTTAACAGGGATACCCTTAAAATGGTGACTGAAGTATTATTAAAGGGTTTAAGGTTGAGAATTCAAAATTTAAACCATTGATAGGTGTTGGCTTGGATAAACCAAAGAGAGCTGATGTAAGGTTTGAGAAAACGTTAATAATCAAACATAATCAGTACTCCTCTAACATTCAGGGTATTGTGAAGAAGAAATGGAACCTATTTAAAGTAAGTAAAGAACTGTATGACTCAATAGGATAAAAGCTTGTATTTACATGTAAAACAGGAAGACATTTTAAACAAATACTTGAAGGGGGCAAAACAAATACCAGTGTTCCCAATAGGGGGATGGGCCTATGTGGCATGTGTAAGCAATGCCCACTTATAACTAAAGTGAAAGAATTAACTCTGGAAAATGGGTTGGAAAACAGGGTATTGTTTAAAAATGGGAACTTTTGTTCTAGTAGGTTGATATATTTGGCCAAATGTGAGGGACGTCCTGCCTTCTATATAGGGAAGATAGAGAAAGCTTTAAAGACCAGAATATATGAACACTTGTACAACATCAACACAAAAAATGAAACTAGTGTACTTCATAAACATTCAATTATATGTACTAATTTTACAAGATTCACATTTGGTATTTTAGAAATTATAAAACCTAACCCTAGAGGAGGTGACTGGAAAACAAGATTATATAAGAGAAAAATGGTGTGGCAGTTGAGATTGAATGCCACCTTACCCCCCTAGCCTTAATGACCCTTAAACCCATTTGAAAGGAGAAGGCAGATTGTATATGAAAATGTTATATTGGTAGATGGGGATTTTTTTCATTTGTGTTGAGTGGAAGTTTTAATACATATTTTTTATGTGAATTTTTATTCTGTAAACATGTTATTTTTTTTTAATTTGGATGCAATAATAATTTTTGTACTCAAAGTGTTTAAACTTTAATGGTTAAGCAGTTTAAGTATATTTTTTCTTGATTGCTTAATGAGGTTATTATGGAAAGTATTTAAATGTTTGTGTATTGTGAATCGTCATCTGAAGAAGTCTCTTCCTCAAGATGAAAGTGCTTATCATTGGTGATTTTATTTTTATTTTAACAATAAAAAGTTAGTCGTCCTTAGTCTGTCGCTGGATTTATTCACTACATATATTTTGTTTGGTTGTTATAAGTGCACATATTTTTTTTATAATATATTTAATAGAAATAAAATGTGTGCGTTTAGCCATGCTGAAGCCTGAGGCATATGAATTACTTGATGAACAAGGAAAGCAAATCAGATCAATTCATCCCCATAGGATGAAGGATAAATACAGTAGTATATGGGTTCACTCACTGTTATAATCAATCTGTAATATCCATGAAGCAAGACTGTGACCATGTTCCCCAGGGATGGTTAGCTGTTGGTTAGCTGTTGATAAAAGTTCAGGCTGGGCAATTTACGTCCAATTTCCATTCCATGCAGTTAATTCCTGTAGCAATAATTCTAGTTGTAGATATGTGCAGGGCCATTGAAATTACAAGTGAAGAGTTAAAGAAATTAACTGGAGAAATGAAAGTGTGTAAAAATAATAGTTAAAAAACTATGAAAACATAAATCCTAAAGTGATCATGTAGACTAAGAGTAAAGGTAATGAAAAAGTGAGCCACATGGTACAAGTTAAGTACAGTGTGGCTGAAATTTGAACCTCATTTACTAGGCATAGCCACACTTCTTGTTTCTGTGACATCGGAGAATAAAAAAAAGATAATGCAAAAAGATAATACGTTGGTAAAGCAGCTCAGAATTAATAAATGAAGTGTTGACTTTAAACTATACATTGGTGCAAAGTTAAGTATATATTTTAAAAACTATGGTATTAGGCTGAAAGTGAAGTGATATGAACATCATTAACTTATTTTGGTTACCAAGTACATATGGATTTAAAAATAAAAAGCATAACATCTATAAATTCTATTCAAATAAATCCACATTATTCCGGTAAATGCATGCTCAAAGAATGTACCAGGACCTCTTAGAAGTAGAACTGAACAACAATTAAAATGAATGGAAAGCTGAAATGTCATTAACAGACAGACAAAACTAACAGAAAGGATAAATAGTATGGTCAATGCTGTGAAGCAGAATATGATTCACGGTTACTTGGATCCACATGACCTGAATAAAGTGCATTCGAGAGAACATTACATATTGTTTATAGATTTGGAAATGTTCACATCTGTGCCAAATTTTAAATTCTTTTCAGCATTAGATGCAATAAAAGGATTTTTGCAGATAAAGCTAGATGAAGAAAGATCATAATTGTGTGCATTTAAGATGACACCAGAAAGGTAAAGATTCCTGATACTACTGTTTGGTATCTCATCAGTACCAGAGGTATTTCAAAGATAACTTTCTAAGTAATTGATGACTTCAAAGGTATTATAAATATAACATATGATCTGTTAATGTCATATCAGACACAGGAAGAACTTAACAAGAGACTGAAATAATTACTGCATAGACTGACATTGCATTTATTTTAAATTAAGTGATAATAAGAGTACAGTAAGACTGACAAGTCTGTAATATGTAGGTCTTGTTCTAATATCAGAAGGATTGAATACAGACTCAGATCAGAGAAAGACAAGGAAGTAGTGCAAATCTCAAAGATAAATGGCAAACATGCTTTAATTGTTACACACTTGTATTGCCTTGTGGTGTAATTCCACTTCACATCTATTGCTCATTTTGGCGTAATGATGTTTTTTGAGCTGATTTTCGTAATCACTGGCTTGCTAATTAATAATATATAACATATGAAATGATAAGTTATGTGGAGCAAAATGGCATTGAAATTGTTTTCCTATGGTACAATGCAGTGGTAATATTAACCATTGTCACTTATTACAAATATTTTCATATTTACATTATTTTCACAACAGAATATGTTATATGAGGGATATAGTGCCAAAGGCCATGTTGGGAAACAGAAAAATGCACTATCACTGTCAATGTATTATGCACTGCGCTAGATATATTGCAAGCTGTTTGTTTAGCATTATGAAAATATTTAACATTTTTTTATATTTTCATCAATGATACCATATCCAAGTGGCTTATAACCTAATGCATGGTATCAGCTGAAACATTTGATGAAGCTGGAGAAGACATTTGTTGACACTTGAAATGCAAGTTATGCAGCTTCAGAAATGCTGAGCATTGATTACACTGTTACTTATGGATCTAAACATTGCATTTCATTTTTCAGTAAATGTGTCAAAAATAAGCAGGCAGGAGTTTCTTTGCAGCACACAAAGGCATGTCAGTCTGACGAAAGTAATGGTAATAATGTACATATATGTGTATGGTTCCCAAGATATGAAGACAACTTTCTGGGAATCAAGAGAAAATTAAGTTTAGAGTTTTTTGCATAATAATAATAATAATAACATATTACTATATTTTTTATAAAAACTTGAATGCATTGTCTTTTATCCATGTAAAGAACTTTTATTAAAATAACACTGGTGTATGTACTTTTTAAATAACATTTAATGTTCACAAGCTATTCATATTTGTTGGCTTTTGTTTTTGAACTTGATTTAAAAATGCTCAGAATAAAAGTATATAAACAGACTTCTAGAGGTATGACTTTCCACACATGCAACATATTATTGAGTTATTGAGATTTTTGGAAGTGATGCAGTATCTTACAGAGTATGTGTTCAATATATAAGAAAGAACTATAACTTAGAAAGCTATTGGAACAAGAAATAGTTTGGGAATAGAGACTTGAAAAGTTCAAGAGTTTTGGCTTTCTCATAAATCTAGCAAAAAAAGCACCTATGTTGAAATTATTTGATGTAAATAAGTTAAATTGAAAGTCAGTGACAGTCAGGATGGTATAGCAGTTGTAATCTTACAGAAAAAGGGACCAGTTGCATATGGGATAAGAGCATTTATAATTGTGCAGATGAAATTTTTTCAAGCAGAGAAAGAGCTATTAGTAGCAGCGAAATCATGTGAGAAATTACATGAATATATTTATGGCAAAAATAAAGGCAGAGACAGGCATATTCAGAAAGTCACTGTACAAGGCAAATTCAGAAAATAAATACATAAATAAATAAAGAGAATGTTGCTTAATCTGTAGAGACATGACTTGAAAACTGAAGCGCAGACCAGGTAAGTGACAACATATAGTTTGTTTGTTTGTGTCTTTCGGCTTTTCCCGGTTAGGGTTCGCCACAGCGGAACTCTGGTCCGCTAATGATTGGCAGTAGATTTTTACGTACTGGCTTGCCGGGCCTAACGCCCAACCTTCAACGAAGGAACGCCCATTCACGCATGTCGCTACACAGAAGACGCTCTAAGTGAGAATCAAACGGGCAACGTCTAACTGTGAGGTGACAACGCTACCGCAGCACCACCACCGCATTGCCAAGTGACAACATATAGTACATATGTTAAATATAGAAGTACCTGAGCAGAAAGATTTGCTAAAAGAACTAGAGAAACATTAGATGATACAACAATTACAAGTTAATAGGTTCATAGAAACTAACTAGGCTAACGGCCCTTGAGCCATTACATCCCTAGTCATATTTATCCCGAGTTGCCCCTTTCGTTGATGGTTAGGTCAGTGAAGTTTGCAGAGTTAAGTGTCTATGGTAGTTAATACAGACATCATCTGTCCAGGAGGGACATTGGCACCACCTCAGGAGTGAATTTGCAGTTACCCATACATGGATTTATGTTGCATTTGAAGAGGGATAGGGAGGAGCTCTGTTTCATGTGAATTAGAAGCTTGTGCTAGAGAAGTGTCAGTCTCTGGGAGATGTAGCTATCTCTCCAGTATAACCTATACATGTCAGAGGCTAGGTTAAGATCCCTGGAGCAAGTGACCTTCATGCAGTTTGATTTATTAATGCATAGCATTTCCATCAGGGCAGGGTCAGAGACTGCCCTGTAAGCTAGGCACAAATCACCTCTTAGCAACCTGTAAGAGACAGAATACAGTGACAGGGCTTTCAGTATTTTTGTGTAAGACTTGTTTTGTGTATCTTGTAATTTCTTGGTGAGAAACCTCTGTGGTCTCTCCAATTGTTGCAGATGTCTGGTGCGGAACATGCAAAAGGGGAGCATTGTCCTCAATTACTGGTCTAATAAGGGACGAGTATAATAGAATTATAACATCCTTAGATCTAGATCCAATGCTTTTACCTATAAAATGTGCCAAATAGAAGGATTTTCTTACTACTGTCAATATGTGGTGGTCAAAGTTCAGATTACTATCAACCTGATCATTTACTACTGGGTCTACACTTGGGGGGGGGGTGCTGTCTATAATGTAATTATCAGGAACATTGGCTTTCCCAAAGGGAATAATAATGTTTTTTTTTTTTTTGCATTTAGCTTTAATCTGTGGCTTTGGCACCAATCATTTGTCTGCATTAACCCTGTCTACCATATATTAACATCATTGGAGAACTCAATGATTGCTTCCATTTTGCAATCATCAGCAAACCTGGTCTGCCACAGTCTGTCCAAATTTGTTTGGATATCTGAGAAATAAATTACGAACAGAACAGAACCCTGTGGTATGCCACTGGTGACTGGTCTTTAGCTAGAGGTGAATTCACCAACTTTGACAGTATGTGTCCTGTTGGTGAGCCAGTTGGCTACCCATCTGATAATGTATGAGTTAATTCCCAATTGGGAGAGTTTCTCTATAATACCTGAGTGGGGAATTGTGTCAAGTTCCTTGGTTAGGTCATGACAGACAGTATGCACTGTCTTTCCCTCTTCCACGGCCTTGGTGTCTTTCTCAAAGAAGTCAACTATGTTTAACAGGCATGTTCTACCGTTAACAAATCTGAACTGGGTTGGGTCCAGAGTTTGAAATTACCTATGTCCTTGGTCATAACATCCATAATGACTTCTTCCATGGCCTTGCAGATGAGGCTAGTCAAGCTTATGGGTTTATAATTCTCATGTTCGATTGATGGTCCCCCTTTGTGCAGAGGGATTACTGTTGCTGTCATCCATTCTGCCAGAACATAGCCAATTTGCAGGCTGTGGTTAAACATGGATCCAAGTGAGTCTGCTAGATCATGTTTTAAGTTGTTAAAAAGGCAGTCTGGGAAGTTGTCTGATCCCATTGATGCTGTGTCTTTGGCCTTGGATAGTGCCAAAATGACCTGCTGTCTTGAGATAATAGGCTGAAGAATGGTGGCAGGTATACTTTGGAGGATGACTGGAGTGGATGGGGGGGGGGGGGTGAAGATTCTCGAAACCTGTTAGCTAGCAGGTTGGCTATCACCTCTAGTTGTGCCATCCACAATCAGTTCAGTGCATGGCTGGGTATTCACTTTTAGCTTCTGGATGTAGTTAAAGAAGCCTTTGTGATTATCTTTAGCTAGGGAGGCTATTTTTGCTTCATAATTAGCTTTGGAGGACTTGACAAGATCTCTAACATATTTGTTTAGGCTAGAATGGGATTTCTTTCTCTGCTGAGCCAGTTCTCTCTTGTTCTTGGACATTGTTTTTTTTTCTCTTGTTGTACAGCCTGTTTATATTTGGGGTCCACCAGGGTGGCTTGTTCTTTTTGGCAAGACCTGGTTTTATTCCATCATTTAGTAGGAGGTAATTTGTCTTTGAAAATTTCTTAAAGAGGTTTTGAGCTTATGGGGTATCTGGTCTTATGATTACATCAAACAGGACAGATTTATAGTCCAATCTTACCAGAGAGAACATCTCATGGGTGGGGAGGTGCAGTGCTCTCCCATGTTAGTGAGTACTATATCCAGGACATTTGAGCCTCTTGTGGTTATGCTGACTAGCTGTCCTAGAGCATATGCATCAACAAAGTCCAAGTATCTCTGAGCAAGCATGGTTGCGGTCATGTGTGTTTCCCAGTCGATGGTAAGATAATTAAAATCACCCATGATAAGGTGTTGGGCTGTTTGGCAAGTGACTCCAGTAAGTTCAGGTATGTGTTTTGCTTTTCTTGAGGACCTATAGCTAGGTATATTGTTGTAGTGGGCTTTGCCTGTAGTTATTTGGACATGGTGTAGCTCAAGAGAGTCATACTGTTTGACCAGTCTCTAGGTGTACTTATCCTTAATGAAGATAGATACACTTCTTCCTTTGGTTCTTTCACTCTCAGTATGTGGTCTGAACATATGGAAGGCATTGTAGCCCTGAATGGCCATGGTGCTTTCTCCACTTTTGAACCATGTCTCAATGACTGCACAGACATCAGCATCTTCCAAAGTGAGGAGTGCTTCCAGGGAGTGCAGTTTCTTGTTAAGACTCCTAGCATTAATTTGCAGTACCTTGAGTTAGGTTGGGAGGTTGGTTATTTTGACACTGCCTAAAAAGGCACAATAGGGGTGGCTAATGCCTTTGCCAGTGTCCAAAAGCCTAGAGGAGCAAGGTGCAGACCATCTCTGGCAAAACAGAGTGGCCTGTCCATCACATCTTCCCAGGGTGGCAGATATTGGACCTCCTTGGACTGACACCAGAAGCTAAGCCATTTGTTAAAGTCAGTCATTTTTTTTTTGTTTGTGCTGTGGCATCATCCCTTGGAGAAGGTAGAATGCTGCTTAAGGCTGAGCTTATACCTATATAATCTGAGAGTTAAATCATGTCTCTCTTCATATAGTCCAGTGAGGTAAATTATTCACTCCCACATTATTTATTATTTATTTATTTATTTCCAGTTTGATTACTGGGGAGGTCCACTGGGCCCTGAGGACCCATTTTCAGTAGAGGCCTGGGGAGAAAAGCTCCAAAAATACAAATTACAAAAATATGAAAAAATATAAGTGATACATTGATGAGACCAGTTTGTACAATAGGAACATTCATTATTACAAATAGTCAAATACAAATTCACTAAGGTTTTTCTAAAGGGTTATACAATTATAAAGCTATTATTATAGAGTAATTTAAGAAAATCCATTATATATGCACATAGAGAAGAGAGTTAAGAAGACTTTTTGCATGCATTCGTTTTAAAATGTGAATCTATTTACAATATTTGCACAAAGGAGTTCAAGGATAAATAGCTGTAGGATATTTTGAGTGCTAGGGTACACTCTAGGTAGGATATCAATGTGTTCTTGGATAGTTTTTAGGTGGTCCAAAACAAATGCTCAGTGTTGACTGAAGTCCAACCAAGACAAACCAACAAACAATCAAGCAAAAAATCCATGGAAGGACACTGCTATATAACCAATGCTGTTTATTAAAATAACAGAATTCTCGAACATACAAATGATAAAATGATGAGCGCTTTCGGGTGTTAACCCTTCATCAGATAAAGAACAAGTTAAAACACTACATAATTTAAATACATGACCCACCAATGAGCAGTCAATACTGAACCCGCCTGTTCTTAAGGGCGGGTTTCATCGGAATGACATCATTCAGACCTGGCCTCCTATGAGCCATAAGCTCAATAATCCACTTAGATTCTATCAGTTCAGTCAGTTGTTTGATATCCTCTCCTCTATTGTTAAGCTATTTGAACATAGTATGCATCCACGTTTTACTTTTCCCAATATAGTGCAGGGACAGCTTGGTAGGATATCAAGAATCTGTACGGATGATCTCTGTTTTGAAGGTGAGGTAGAGAGGTTAAAAGGATTTCTTCATGAGAGGGGTTATAAAGAAGAAATGGTGAATAAAGTAGTAGACAATAACAAAAACAAAAGGAGACACATTTTTAAACCTTGGCTGCTTTGCACACAAGGAGGGGATTGTCCACCCTGTAATAATGGTTTTGGTAATTATAAGCCCAAAGTCACCTTTACCTACAGTAGTAATATCAAAGACATATTTGGGATTATTCAGAAAAAATGGAATATCTTAGTAAGTGATGATAGGGTTAAGAGTATTGTAGGGTGTAATCCCATGTTTGGGTATAGGAAGAATAAAAATTTGAAGGATATTCTCTGTGTGGAGCACAGTGCAAGTACATCTTCTTTTAAAGCCCAAGCTGGTAGCACACCCTGTGGAATGTGCAAGGCGTGTGCATACATCAATAAGGATTTAGTATTTACGCATCCAATTACTGGCAAGGTTTTTTCCCTTAAAGCTAGGGCTACTTGCAGAACCAAGGACATTGTTTATCTGGCAGAATGTGAATCCTGCACCTGCTTTTATGTGGGAAAAATGAACAATATGTTCAAAGTAAGGATGCTACAACATCTTTCTGCCATTAGAAATTGTGACATACATAATGCCTTATTTAGGCATATAGAACACAACCCCACACATAGTTTTAGGTTCAGGGCAATAGTTAATGTCAAGCTTAACAATAGAGGAGGGGATATCAAACAACTGACTGAACTGATAGAATCTAAGTGGATTATTGAGCTTATGGCTCATAGGAGGCCAGGTCTGAATGATGTCATTCCGATGAAACCCGCCCTTAAGAACAGGCAGGTTCAGTATTGACTGCTCATTGGTGGGTCATGTATTTAAATTATGTAGTGTTTTAACTTGTTCTTTATCTGATGAAGGGTTAACACCCGAAAGCGCTCATCATTTTATCATTTGTATGTTTGAGAATTCTGTTATTTTAATAAACAGCATTGGTTATATAGCAGTGTCCTTCCAAGGATTTTTTGCTTGATAGTTTTTAGGTGGGGTAGACTATATGCACTGCCTCACCTTTTTACACTCTAGGTAGGATATTGGTGTGTTCTTATATAGTTTTTAGGTGGGGTGAAGACAGGTGCATTTCCATTTAGTGGACAGATGTTTGAAAAGCTGAGTTTTGAAATTTTCAGAGTTTGCTATTGTTCTTAGAGAGGAAGGGAGAGAGTTCCAAGTCTTGCCAATAGTGAAAGAGAGGAGAAGTTGGTCAGCTGGACTTTTAGGTTTGTTGATAGCAATCAGGTTTTGATGTTCAGATCTGAGAGTTCTACTGAGGATGTAGGATGGAAGGATGTTAGTTAGAGCAGGACAGTTAGTTGGATGAAATATAAGTTTGTGTGCTGTGGTGAGCTGCAGATAGTTTAGGTAGTTTGGTAGTTCTAGTCAGTTTTGGGATTGAAGGGAAAGGCGATGATGGGTGGAATTTTTACTGTTGGAGGCAAATTTAGAGATTTTGTTGTAGCAGCTTTCTAGTTTGGAGGTGATAGAGCATGACAGGTTGGTTAGGAGAGGGGCTCCATATAATAATGAAGGCAAAAGGTAGGTAGTGGCCAAAGTGTGCCTAGTGGAGTGAGAGAGAAAGCGATTGTTCCTATATAGCATACCTAGTTTTTGGTGGGTTTTCTCAATATTTTGTTGAATATATATGTCAAACTTAAGGAATTTGTCGACTGTAACTCCGAGAAGTTTGGCAGAGGGAACCACTTCAGTAGGGGAGTTGGAGTGACTAAGGACTTTGAAAGCATCTTTATCATAGGAGTAGGACTTTCTGGGGGTGAAGAGGAGAATTTTGGATTTGTTAGCGTTAAGGGAGAGGTGATTTTGGCGCATCCAGTTTTCAGTGGTTGAGAAAGCAGTTTGGGTTTTGAGGAGCAGTTCAGAAATGTTTGAGGCAGAGCAGACTAAGGTTGAGTTGTCTGTGTATTGAATAATTTTGGCATTGGGGATAGCAATGTGAAAGTTATTAATGAAAATATTAAATAGCATGGGTCCAAGGATGGATCCCTGTGGTGCACCAGTTGGGGTAGGTAGGAAGGAAGAGATGGAGTTTTTCCTATTTGACTGCCTGAGACCTATCTAATAAGTAGATAGAGAACCAGGATAGAGAGTTGGATGAGAGATGCAGGTTTGAGAGGTGAAGGAGAAGGTGTTTATGAGAAACAGTATCAAAAGCTTTAGAGAGATCAAGCAAAACAGTAGAGACCTGGTGACCTGAATCTCTGGCTTGATTGATAGTTTCTAAGAAGGAAAGTAGAGCAGTAGTAGTACTACATGCACTATGATGGAGTCATACCAGTACTTATGGCTGAGTGACTTGAGTGACTTGACAGATTCTGGCATCTGACAGGAAGCTAACTGTAACCCGCTTCTTATCAGGTCTGGTGAGAGGAACATCTGTGTGTCTTACAGTGGAGTCACCAAGGACCAGTACATTACGTTTTGTGATGTTACGTCTTGTGGGCTTATTTGTTGAGACACTGGTGCATGTTTTATTATGTGTTGTGGTTGTTTTTTTGCATTGTTATGTGTATAAATGGTTTCAGTTTGGGAGGCCTCTGTTCTTTTGGTAAGTTGCTAGTGAGTACCTCTGCATAAGTGGGTTAATGCATGATGTCCTTATATAGTGTGGGAAATGTGTGTGTGCTGGCAACCTGTTTGGCATTCAATTTGTCCTTATGTGAGAGTCTTGCCTCCAATTTCATAGTGTAACTACATCTCTCACATAAAGTATTTGTTTGCTTCAGGAGCAAGTGGTTGTCAGTATACATGAGATAATTGCTACATTCACTCTGGATGCCCATGTCTATCAGGCTTGCCAGAGGGATGATGGGAAACAGCCCATCGATGATATCAGACTCTTACTGTATGGTTTATTAGGGAAGGGAATGGGTTAATTTGACAGGACTGTGCTGGTAGCATGGACACTACAAGAGGGAACTATACTTTGTGTAAGCTAAGTTTGATCAATAGTGTAATGCTGCTCAGTGTGCAACTGAGTTGGTCCTAGAGCAGCAGAAAAGCTTGGAAGGATTTCACTGACAGCTGTTTAGGGAATAACTGAGCTTCTAGGCTTTTATGTCTATACAGAACACTAACTGCCACTGAGTGAAGAGCAGCACAGTGCAAACATGAAGCTTAAATATGAGCAAAGAGAAATACGTTTTATGCTAACTACCAATTAGGAAAGCATACAATAAACCTTCCACCAGAAATCCCCAACTCAGGCAGATTAGATCAGCACACTTCTGCCACCAGGGTACAGAAAAGCACCTTCTAAATATAGAAAAGCTGATTTGTAGCCAAGTGTAAAAAGACCATACAAACTATGTATAACACTAACAGATACAATGTAATACAGTGCAATTAACTGCATAAAGCAGCAGTAGAGAGTACAGTTTCTTTTTTCTATAAAGTCCAAAAATAACAAGAAAAAGCTTAAGAAACTGCTAAAGTACAGTCACAGTATATAAGAGAAGTGCACAAAAAAATACTTAGAGCCCTTTTGTGTGCTTCCCAGCTCAGATAGACCAGGTAAACACCTACTGCCATTAGATGGAATAATCCCAGTCCTCCTAATAAAAACACAATAAAGGAGTGCCTGGAGTGAAATGCTACCACAAATTATACTTAAAAGATATGAAATGCTACCACAAACAAATTGAAAGATGTGGGTACAGCAGTGTACTTTAAGCAGTTTATAAAAATGTAATTATTCAAAAAAGTACTTTGCTTTAAATAAATGAGCCAAGAGCCACTTAATTGTACAGACTTTATAAAGGCAATAAAAAACAAGATAAATGATTAACAAGTCCTTCAGCCAATAAAACTATATGCAGACATCTCAAGTGTTTCACCAACCTAAACAGACCAGGCTACCACCCAGTGCACAAGATGGAAAATCCACTGACATCTTGATGTAAAAACAATTCTTGCTAGAGTGTACAAATACACTACTTTATCCAACAGCCAACTAGATAATAAATTCAGGGCAAGTAAATCAGTAGAATAGACAATGAGATGCAAATGGACTTTTTCAATCTAAGCACAAGCAAAGACAAATAAATAATTCAAGATATCAACAGCAGTGTAGAAAGGGAGGAACTTATTAAGCTCAAGTTACAGTAGGGGTGGGCAGTTTAAAATCACTAGGTTTAAAAAGAAGATCAATGAAGGAGATTGTGGGTGGGAAAAACTAGCAGGGAATCACCATCAGTGCTTTCATTTATGCAGGCCTAAATCTTTTCAGAAAAAAGACAAAATCCAAGAAATTCACTGTGTATTTAAATATCCATCAAGAAACATAACCACTGTGCAGTCTAGATAAATTGTCTTTCACATACAACAAAACACCAGGCCAAGTAGACTTCTTAAAACAGAAAACAAAACAGAACAGGTAAAATAGAAAGCAGCTATATCTATCACAGACAAAAATAAATATAGTTTTACTGTCCTCACCTGGTAGGGAATCACTCACAGTTCAGTTTATGCAGGCTTGAAATCTTTTCAGAAAAAGACAAAGCCCGAGAAATTTACTGTGTATTAAAGTATCACTCAAGACACAATTTAACAAGTAAAAAAACATGTAAAATGTGCAATCTATGTAATTTACCTGTCTGTCTCTCACATAGAAAAAAACACCAGGCAAAGCAGATTTCTTAAAACAGAAAATCTGTAAAAAGCTAAAACAGAAAGCAGCTCTAGCACTCACAGACAAAAAGATATAGATTTATTTTCCTCACCCAGCAGGGAATCACCCACAGTGCTTTAGTTTATGTAGGCTTGAAATCTTCTCAGAAAAAGGCAAAGCCCCAGAAATTCACTGTACATTTAACTATCGCTCAAGAAACAATTTAACCAATGGGAAAAAAAAACAAGTGAAATGTACAGCCTTGATAAATTGTCTGTCTCTCACATAGAACAAAAACACCAGATCAAGCAGATTTCTTAAAACAGAAAACAACATGGAGTAGGTAAAACTGAAAGCAGCTCTATCACTCTCAGACAGAAAAAAAGTGAATGCATTTTAGAGATGTACTCTGACACTAAGACACATGGTTATTTAAAGAAGTATTGATATAAGGTCCAGAATAAAAAGCATCAGTCTAAAAGGAAATTCAGTCTTGCTTCTCCTTTGTGGAGGAATTAAGTTTTATCAAAGGTTTAGTGTTCAAAGCTGACAAAAGTTTGGTACCTAACTAGCATTTTGAAAGATGCTTAAGAGAATACAGGAGTTTTCTTATCTTGTAATAGTGAAGTAGAAAGAACCAGAAATATAATGCATTTGGCTAGTGATGACAGCACAGATAAAACAAGTGGTGTGAAATCATGATGCATGTAATTCTTAGTATTATAACTGCTATTCTATTTATTTATTTTTATTTTCAGTTGTTAGATAGGGTTGTTGGTCTTCTAAAACTTTGCCATCACAACATAGACATAGTTGCTAGAGACACATGATATAAACAGTTTAACCTATGCTTATTTCACTATAGCTTTCGAGGCACATTATATTGTTAATTATTTACATCAACTGTCAGCCGCACACAAGTCAAAATCATCAGACTCTTCCTGCCTAACCAGCCTGATGTAAGCTGAAAATATACCACAGAATAAAGATGGGCAGTGTCTGGGAAAGGAGATCATTCTTTGCAAACTGCTCACACAATCACAAGACCAACAGTGCTCTCAGAAAGGAAATCAGAGATAAAGTTGGATCCCCTAATAAAACAATTACTTATGCAGGAATAACTTTAAAGACCAATTATATATATATATATATATATATATATATATATATATATATATATATATATATATATTGATGGCTCATAAAGTTCCAGTTGATTCTAAAGCCTGGAAAGTTGCTAAGTGGTTTGTACTTATAACAGTATTATACTGACACAATGTCAAATTAGATGGTGGAGAATTAAAGTTAATTATTTGTTGACAATAAAATATTCAGTAACTATCTAATGAATATAATGCAATATATATATATATATATATATATATATATATATATATATATATATATATCTTTTATTAAAAAGGGTGGATGGAGCTAATAGTGCTGCAGCTTCAAGAAATGGGAAGTACTTTTATTGAGCAATGCATGTTACATGATCCTTCCAGCAGAACGTGGAAAGCACAGAAAATAGTGGTTGGACATCTGTGTTGCATTGTCTTACATCAGTACTAAGACATTACAAATGCTAGATGTGTGAACTTGTCAAGAACAAAACTTTTGACAGGTTGTAGTCTCAAGAATAAACTTTTCCGACAGTTGTAGTCTGAAGAACAAACTATGCGAGCTTGTTAAGAACAAACCTTCTGCCAGTTGTAGTGTGAACAACAAACCTTACGACAGTTGTACTCTCAAGAACAAACCTTACAATAGTTGCAGTCTGAAGAACAAACATTATGACAGTTGTAGTCTCAAGAGCAAAGATTCAGACAGTTGTAGTCTCAAGACCAAACATGATCTGTTCCTAACATACAAAGCTATGTCAAACCCAGAGCTGTTGGACATGCTCCACTCTAAAGAAATCCCAATCCCTCCAAGCTGCACGCTCTAGGGATCTAAATCTTGTCACCACAATAAACAAAACATGCCGGAGGGATTGATTCCTGTCCCGGAGACTTTCCATACTCTGGAATAAACTACCTATCTATATCAAACAAAGCTCCTCATTAGCACTTGTCAAGAAAAATTTTGATGATTGGATGGGAAATAGAAAATTCACCCCAGGGATCACCTCTGTGGCTCTGCTCGACAGTGGCACAGAAAATAATTTTCTTGGGTTGCAAAAGCCAGGGTACCTTTTTGGCTGGGCTTGTATAGGCCCCAGGGCCGATAGCCTAGTACCTACCTATGAACCTATTCAGACAGTTGTAGTCTCAAGGGCAAACTTTCAGACAGTTGTATTCTGAAGAATAAACTTTTTAACAGTTACAGTCACAATTACAAACTTTCTGATAATTGTAGTCTCAGAGACAGTGTTTACTGCTGCAGGCACTGGGACCTGAAACAGAGCAATACATAATGAAACAGGAATGCTATGGGTTTGAAATGTAGACAGCACACTATGCTTCATTGGTTCTCAAGTAATCAACCTGCACTTTAAAGTATCATCTAAAAAATTCCACCATATATCAGTAACATACTGCTCTTCTGAGCAAAATACTCCTGGCAGACAGATGCACAGGCAGACAGACAGATATGACATCTAGGTATAATGGAAATTTTAAGCCTCCAAAACCCTGTAACAGGTTGGCAGTATCAATGGCAGTGAACCAGTTTATCATTTTTGCATACCCACCAACAGACACAATAACAAAAAAAGACATATAGAGATTTTCTTGTCTGTTAAATATCACTTGATTCTGTATTAAATGTCTACAAATGCATGCATACCTCAACCTCTTAGCTCAAGAAATCTGGACAAAGCATAGCTTTATAGTGTGGGGGGGTCAAAGGCCCCAAAATAGGGACACATTTTAAATATTGCTCTTATAAACTTCTAAAAGTTGCTAGAATAACAGGAGTTTTGTTTGCATGCATTTTCTGAGGGATAGGAAGTCTGAACCTCGAATGCATGTCATTACTTTGTGACTTTAATCCTTAGATCATCCCAGTAATTTGTCAGAAAAAAAAACATAAATTTTATGAGGAACAGACCAAAAATATGAGGAAAAAATCTGGACATTCTGGAAAAACCTGGACAGTTGAGAAGTGCGAATGCATGATTAACTGAAAAATCCAGAATCTTTCTCCACCTTATAGTTAAATGTAATGAACCCTGCAGTGGTATGTGTTAAAAGATTTTAATGCCCTTTCTAAGATCCATGAAGTTCAGCTTTTGAATTTGCACTTTATTACAACAACAACCCAATGATGGTTACAGACTAAAATGATTTAATATGTAATTGCATCAAGGCCTGTTTTATTGTATGCCATAAATACAGTAAAAGGTTATATTAAAAAATCATGTGAGTAGCACAACAGGTAGCACACTTGCCTTTGGTACAGAAGGCTATAGGTTCTAGTCCCACACCAGGTAGATCAATTGCTAACATTGCAGTGCAGTATAAGGGGATGCTGTAATCCTGAGAGCATCATCCTTTGGATGAGATGAAAAACAAAGACTCAATCTGCCTGAGTTTGTGGTAGCTCAACTGGATGTAAAAGATCCCATGGAACCTATCAAAAAAGTAGGAAAATTCCCCAAGTGCCCTAATCAAATTTCCCCTAGTAGTATAGATACCACCTTGGATTTCCCCTGAAAAGAGGCTATTAACCTAGCTGGACTAACTCAGTCAACAAACAATAAATAAATATTTTTTGAAGAATCAGAATCATACCAGTGTTTTTTCAATGACAGAAAATGACTGATTATATTGAATCTCTATATACAGAGTATCATTTAACTTCTAACTGAATTAATCTATTTGTAACAATTTGTATGTCTTATGTAATAAAGATTCAGAAAATGAACAACTTGTTATATAGTCTGATGTATAGTTTTCCAATATTCCAAAAACGACACCAGTTTATGATTTTAAATTAAGTTACAAACATTAGCTGTTAGAACATATCTCGGCTTCTGGGTTGTGTCATACCTTTCCTGCCTCCTTTCATTCTTGCATTTCTATCACTGATAGTTTGCCCTGAAACTTGATATTACATCAGGCATTACAACTTTAATTGGTTTCTCCTTGACAGAATATTTGTCTTGCAGTACATTTAATAACTTCCTCCTCCGCAGATATTTAACTGATGTTTTTCATTTTTGTGTTGTTCTATAATTATTTTAAGCCTAATCCATGATTTTCTGAACCTGCGGTTAAGAGATTGGTCTTTTCATTTTTGTATATAGCTCAAAACTGAATCTTTATTAGTAGAGATTTGCTGTGATAAAAGTCATCGTTGTGGTCAGATTGATGCAATACAGTTCTCACATTATTGTGTAACACTGTAACTTCTCAACTCATAATGTAAATATGTGCACAAACTGTATATAATGGTACATTTATCAAACAGGTTTATTGTGTAGCAGTAATATTGTGATATCACAGTCCTCTGCAGACTGTTGGTAACAACCAAGTTCGTGGCATCATAGAAAATACAAGTCAGTTGAATGTTAGGACCATTTATGCCTTGCTGGTACGCAAACTCAGCCTGTACTTCTCCCTGCAAGAATATGGCCCAGTTCCCATTTGAATGAAGATAATGTTGCACCCTCTTTAATTTCTAGTAGGAGTGTTAGATTACTTTATTTTCTTCTGAAGACCACAACTACAAAATCTCAGGTACATCCAGAAAGAGGCAATGAGTAACTTAATAATGTTTACTCTGCAGCACAGTTAAGGAAAAGAAGAAGATGGTTCACATATCAGTGCTACTTAGAGGTATAGAAGGGACTAGCAAGTTTCTGTAAGGAAAAATTACTGAAGAGAACTATGATACATAAAAGGAGAAGAAATAGATTCAGATACATTCAAAGGAACATTATTTTGTAGGAAGGGTGGTAAATACATAAAGTAGATTCCTGAAAATGGTAGGACACTTAAAAAGAATTGAAAGAGAAGAAAGGGATATTAGTAGGAAAGAAGGATGCTGGGGATGAGATCACAAAATGCCTGTAATGAGCTGTAGGGAGGGACAAGCAGCAGAAGATATTTAGGTAGATATCTTGTGTTACTGAGAGTTCAGTAAACAGGGAGGAGAAATAGTATTGACTATAGCATGGCATGGACTATCTCATGTCTCCAGAAATTCATGTTTATCTTGTAGACAATCTTTCTGTCAAATATGTAGCTTTTTTCTTTGAAAATGTCCGTATTCATTTAAAAATGGGTTTATCATCAGTGATGTCATCATTCATTACATGGCTTTAGAGAGAGCAGTACAAAAAAGCTGATAGATTAATTAATTAAAGCATTAAATGTTATGTCTTTTCTCAATAATATGAGCAAATTAGAAACACTTATTATGCTATATCAAATATTTTGAAAATGTACCTCAGGTACTTTTTTTCACTTTTACTGCTTGGGAAGGTGTGGTCCTAGACCTTCTCCCTTTAAGCTCTTTCTCTCCAGGAAAGAAATTCTTGGCTGCCTTTTGGGGGTTTGATACCAGGCTGGTATTATACCTGACCAGGATGCTTACATATATGTTCTAGCCTTATCTTTGCCTCAGTAAGTACTCACGGGGAGGGCATACAACTGGAGAGGCATTGTGACATTATCTGTACATGTGGGTGACATAGCCCCTCAAACAGTCCTTGACCTCCCCCACTATGAGCAGATGATGCCCATTAGGTCACGAATCTTCACCTGGGTACATTAATGGGAGATATGACCCAATGGCTGATAATCAAATATAGGTCTGCCAGGCCAAAGTCAGTCAGAGCTCCTTCCCTTTATGCCACAGATACAGCTGTTGTTAGATTTCTTTTTAAATGTTGTTGTCACCTCCACATCCATTCTATACTTATATTTTACAATAAAACACCCTTTTGCATTATTTATTTTATATGTGCGGTAATTTACAGATGAGCATTGAATGTACCCCTAAGTCTCTTCTCTAGTGATGATAACTCAAATTAACTACCTGGAGAAAAGGTGTTACAGTCAGCAGCACTATTTAAATCTAGTATGATACAAACTGGTAAATACTACAAACAGCAGACTGTATCACAGAAGTCTCACCCTAAGCTGATATCTGCTGCCTGTTTTATAATAACTATGTTCAGATGCAGACAGCTAAGTGGCGACTGCAATGTTTATAATTAAGCCTTAAATGTAAACTCTTTTCTTGGGAAAATGCTAGTTATCAAGACAAAAATGCTATTTTCAATCAGTCTGTATTATCTAAAAGAAAAGCATGCTGTAAATAAAGGCTTTTTTTCTATTTGAAACTGCAACTTTGTGGTGACTGTGGGCAGAAAATAATTAAGTGTATTTGGCCTCTTGACCAGAAATCAAACAATAGTCTGAATATAAATGTTACATCTCATTCCTGAGTACCTAGATATATGTCTAATGGAAAACACGGACAAAGAATAGAATAAGAGACTGAGAGAGAGAGAGAGAGAGAGAGAGAGAGAGATAGGAGAGATGCACTTCTTATATAAGCTGCATTGAGAAGGAGAGGCAGGAGGAATGCGCTTCATATATACGTTGTATATCTGATAGATCTTGATATATTAAATCAGTTTCTCTTCTGTTTGTGCCTATAAATCTCTGACTCCTGCTGCTTCAAAAAAAGTTATTCAATGCATACTACTTTATATGCAAAATGTGCATGTAAACATTAAGAAATGCATTTGAAATGACATCATAGATTCTGGATGGTGCAGGATGCTTAGACAAATACCACTTAGCTGATTTGTTTTCAGTATTTTACTAAAAAGCCACTTCTGCAAATGTGGGTTACTGTGAGGGGGTCTCTTCTTACCCCAGATTTGATTATATGAATTGTAAAAATGCAAGGATGCAGCACCTGCATGGGGGACTTTTCTGCCTGCAAATAGTATCCTTTCTGACTTGGTTAGTGTTCTTTACAACCATGTTTGGGGATATAAGTTTACTCAAGCCAAAATCATTTTGTCTTGTATCATAGATTCTTTCAGGATTATGAGGAAAAAAAATTGACTTGAACTTTGCTTCTTCTTTCGGCTTTCCCCAGTTAGGGGTCGCCACAGCGGATCACCTGTCTGCTCATGATTGGCAGTGGAGTTTTACGGTGTCGAGTTGCCAGCCCATCGCCCAACCTTCCACAGAAGGCACACACATACACCTAGGGCCAATTTAGAGTGTCCAATCCACCTACAGCATGTCTTTGGGATGTGGGAGGAAACCCACACAACCACAGGGAGGACATGCAGAATCCACACAGAAGGCACCCCAGCTGGGAATCGAACCAGAGAACCTCTTGCTGTGAGGTGGCAATGCTAACCGCTGCACCACCATGGCCGCCCTTGACTTGAATTTTGCTATGCAACTGTATTTCTGAATTATAAGATGAGAAACTTATGTTGACCTGAAATGATGCTGCAAAATGTGACTGTTTCATTTTCAGCTGCAACCTGGAATGATCAGTACACATGAAACAGCACGTAATAAGCAGTCTAACTAAAAATACATTTAACATACAAACATACAGAAATAAACTAATATGTCCATAAGAAGCAAGATTATAAGTACGTTACTAACAGCAGGCAAGCAAGAAAGCATGTAAACATGGAGAGAGACTTAAAGATGAGTAACAGTGATAGATAGATAGATAGATAGATAGATAGATAGATAGATAGATAGATAGATAGATAGATAGATAGATAGATAATGTTAATTACAGATGCAAGCCATGTCATAGTTGTACCATGTGATGATTTTGAACTAACAGAGAAAAGATTATCCAGTCATGAAGGAAAATCAACAAAGGAAGACGACAGCATGAAACGGAGCATGAACAATAATGAAGACACACCACTCAGAGTGGTCTGATGATACCTAAGATACAAAGTTGATTTAATACTTAAGCTCATCCTTATATAAAAGCCAGCAAAGAAAGCTGAGTATACAAGTGTTATATTTTTGGGAACGAAAATATGTTCTACAAACGGACTGGGCTAGGTACATTACTTATTACACCAGATTCCTAGATGATATTTGTTTGTTGTGAAAGGGCTCTAAGGAGAAATTCCAATAATTTACATGTTACATTAATGACACCACAGAATTTTTGGCCTTTACTTTTAGTGTAAATTAATCTAGTTTGAACTATTTGGATGTCACTTTATATAAGGATAATAATAATAAATGTTTTCAATCTAAATTGTTTAGAAAAAATACATTTTCTAATGTGTATTTGCATTTTGACAGCGGACATCCTTTTTACCAAAAAAAGGGGATTGTGAAGGGCCAAATGATTAGGGCTTCAAGGATGACAAGTTTGATGGACCAATTTTTAGAGGAGGTGAAGTTTATTACTTCATTGTTTTTAGAAAGGGGTTATCCAAAAAAACTTGTAGACTGTAAGGTAAAAGAGGTTATTGACAACAGAGACAAAAAAATGTTCCCCTTATTAGGCACTGGAACAACAGACCCTAACAACTGTACATTGGAGGCATCAAAATGGAAAGGTGCCTTTACACATACTTTTTTTACAATATCAACCGAGGAAGAAAAATAGTTACAAAGCATTGGTCTGTTTTAAGATTGAATTATGAAATTAGGTGTTTTCTCCCTTCACATCCCCAATTTGTTAGGAGGAGGGACACGAACCTCAAGGAATTATTGGAAAGAAGGTATGATGTTCAAGAAACAAGGGGTAGAGCAAAAATGGGTACCTATAAATGTGGTACTTGCCATCAATGTAGTTATATGATTAATCAAGGGTCGGTATTTATTCCATCTAGAAAATTTTAAATTAAAGCCTCCAAATATTTTAATTGTGGGACAAAAGGTGTGGTGTACATGGGATTATGTACGACCTGTATGAGTTTTTATATAGGGAAAACAGAGAGGCAATTGAAAAGGAGGGTATATGAACACATGTACGATGTGAATAAGGGAAAGGACACCAATGCTTTTTTCAAACATTCCCAGGTGTGTAAGGACATGAACATTAAGTTTTTGGTTCTGGAGCAAGTGGTGGTGGATCCCCGTGGTGGTAGTTGGGAATCAAGACTTGAGCATAAGGAGTTGCTTTGGCAGCTTAGGTAGGATGCAGGGAGGGCTCCAGGCCTAAATGACAATATTAGCATTAGCAGCGTATTGAAATTAAGAGCTGCTAGATTATAAGTAGGTTTTGGTACTTTTGGGGGGACATTGTATTTTTTAACAGGTTAATGTACTTAAAACTGATGATGTTATTTAGATGTAGATCAAAGTGATTTTAATGGATGAAGGGCTGTGACACATTCTTATGGAAGTAACATGTGCAATAATAAAACATTTAGTGAGTGTTTTTAGTTTTTATTTATTATTTAGTAATGGAATTTAAAGGCATGGTTAGTATATTGTAAAAGTATGCGAGATCGCTGCTTGTTTTTAACAAAGTAATGTAATTTTATTGGCGGTAATGCTGTGGTCATATGACTTACTACTGATATTTAAAGCTTGTAGAAAATTATGCTCACTGTTCTGATGAAGCCTGGTATTTGGACCGGGTGAAAGCGCTTAACAGTGGAAAGTTGTTGTTTGTGGAGTTTCAATAAACTTTTGTAAACCTTGTCGGTTCTTCATCCTTGATAGATACTAATCTGTGAGTCCATAGTCCTGCTTGTCGTGGTGATGTTGGTGGTTTTGAATCGTGTTTTTTGCATTCGTTGTCTGATGATTCCTAAATACAAAGCTGATTTAATACTTAAGCTTATCCTTAAATAAAAGCCAGCAAAGAAAGCTGAGTATACAAGTCACAAAAAACATTCAGACGATAAAGTGCTCAGAGCAAATGAATCCATCTGAAGTAGCAGAAATAAGGTGGGAAATTCTGTAACATTATGATGAAGAGGCCCAAACCACTTTTCTGTATGAGAAAGGGTAAGGAGGTAATGGATTCTTTATATTTTTACTGTTTTATTATACACAGACTTGATTAGGATCCTACTATGAAATGAGAATAACTTGGAATTCAGAGTAATGAGATACTTAAAAAAAGTTGGGTGTGGATAATACAATTAACAACAAATCTGATGGCAAATAGAAGGCAGGGAGCATATGACAGTGTATTATACTCGAGTCAGTGGTCAGCCTTCACAAAGTGCAATATGCATCTTTAAGAACAAAGAGGATTAACTAGTACAGTATAAAGTATGCTCACATCACCATAGGACTCACAGATGTTATTAGTATATTACAGAAAAAAATGCCAAGCATTGTGCCTATTGGACCGATTCATTAACAGCCTTGTGAGAGGAGAAAATTTTTATTTTATTTTATTTTATTTTATTTTACATTTGATGACCAGGAAAGTCTGACTGGACACAGGTCCATTTTCAGCGGCCCGGGAGAAAAGCTACATATAAAACAATTCTAGAAATACATTTTTTTTTTAAACATACATAACTGTACTAATAGGGCATACAATTAAACATATAGGAACACAGGAACATATTTAACATTTCTTCATAGACGTATAAATCAATAGCAACAGAATAAAACTTTGCTTGGTAACAATAAGTATTCTGTAAAACATTGTTTGGCAAGAAAAAAGTATTCAGAGGGTAGTAGGTAACAAGGTGATCTGTGGCAGGATCCTTGCAACCCTTCAATGTAAGTGGATTAGCCTGGGGAGTCACATGGGCACAGCCAATTGGTAATATAGTGGGTTTTGAGTAGTTTCTTAAATAGTGAAGCAAAGCTGGTACAAGTTATGTGCTTTGGGAGTGAGTTCCAGCTATTTGCTATTGTGCAGCCCAACAGAGTTGTACCTGCTCCATTCTTATGTTTGATGACATTTATGAGATTTTGGTCTGTTGATCTTAAGGTTCGATTGGTAGTGTAGGGCTGTATTAGATCCTGTAGTGCTGGAGTTTTGTTAGGGAGGTAGTACAGTTTGTGGGCTGTGAGGAGTTGAGTTGTAAGTAGTAGTTGGGGTAACTCAAGACAGTTGAGCTGTTTGAGGGAAAGACAGTGATAGGATCTATTAGAGGCATCTGTAGCAAACTTGGCAATCTTGTTATAGCAAGATGCCATTTTGTTTTTTTCGCTACTGCGAAGATTAGTCAGGATTGGGGAGGCATACAGTAGGGTGGATAATAGGTGAGTTCTTGCAATGGTGGCTTTGGTATAGCTGTCATGAATTGCCTGTTCCTATACAGGAGACCAAGCTTTTTATTTACTTTTTTGATTGTTTGGGTTATGTGTAATGCCCACCCAACATCAATCTGTGTTCCATCAGATAATCTGAAATCTTTCTGAGTGAGTTTAGGCCAGATTTACCAAGCTTACTGAGGAGGGGTGAAGATTCCGCGGTGGTACAGCGGTAGCGTTGTTACCTCACAGCAAGAGGTTCTCCCATTCGATTCTCAGCTTGGCTTGGGAGTGCCTTCTGTGTGGAGTCTGCATGTCCTCCTCGCGGTTGGGTAGTGTTCGAAAGACATGCGTGCGTAAATGGGCGTGCCTTCGTTGAAGGTTGGGCGTCGAGCTGGCACCTCGGCTTTTCGTAAAAATCTACTGCCAATCATTAGTGGACCAGAGTTCCGCTGTGGCGACCCCTTACCGGGAAAAAGCCGAAAGACAAATAACAACAACTGAGGAGGGGTGAAGAGCAAACAATTCCAAAGCTATTATGAAGGTCTGGAGGAACAGACATTATTAATAGATGCCTCTGCAAAGAAGATATGTGAAATCTATGATGACCAGGTCTAAATAATGCTTCTGAATTCACTAATTTGCTTTCTAGTAAATTTTATAATGACCTTGGAAACAAAGAACAGAAGAAATATGGTATGATAGCTAAAAAAAATAATTTACAGTCTAGATCTTTGAATCAGTATTTTCAAAATTTTCACAATATTGCAAAGAGTTTGTTAATTTATTTGTTTTTAGTTGGGTATGGAGAATGATTTCAGCAACACTGTCAGATTATAAAACTGGCTTCAGATAGTTCTCCTAGGTCCATTGGTTCAGGGGGGAGCATTGGGCTGGCCAGCATGCAAGGTTAACTAATGTTCATTTTTAAAATGTGCCCACACTGTAGTGCTGAAAAACTATTTATGAGTGTCTGCTCACTTGGTCAGTGACTTGGCAGTGCGACTGTTAGACATAGGGATAACTACAGACTTCAACTGCCCATTATCTTGAAAAGCAGGTGTGAGCAGAACCTTTGCCACTGTCTGTGTATGATTCACACATGAGATTATAAAGATGGCAGTAGAGCTACTTAAAAAAAAATGCATTTAATTGAAGATCTCATACGACATCCCAGTTTTATGAGTCTGAAATGGCTCAAGAGTTTGATGTTTTTATGTTTTTTGTCCATGTCAGTTTCTTTCAGATGCAGGTAAGATGTTGAAAGCTAACTGCTTTGAAAGTCATTTTTAGCACTCTTTCAAATTATTTTTTTTACACAACCCATTACATCTCTGTCTTCAATTATTGTCAGCCTAACTCATGAGCTCACTCCTGCCCCTCTTTTAAAAGCTTTTATTTTTATTAAGTTTTTCAGCATGGCTTCTAAAATGTGATTGAATTGTAAAGATCAGTTCCATGTCCTCTGATCCTGACAGTCCACTTGCATACAGGGGCCATGCTGCCAAGTCTGGGTCAGGATTCAAGAAGTGGATTCAGTAAGATGTGAAATAATGCAGTCCTTAGAGTTTGGATTGCTTTTGCAGCTGTATGCTATTACTGGTGACCTTTTTAAACCTAGAGTATGCAGAGAAACAATGTGGCAGGTTGGGGTGAGACAGCCAAGCTTAAAAAAGTTAACTAAGTTTCTTTTTTAACCACATACCTTTCAGTCATCCCTGATTTTGCTGAATGTCCCTGATTTTTTACTTATATTTTTGGTCTAGTCTTCAAAAACTGTATTGATAAATATTGCTGTCAATATATAATGACAGATGTTTGAGTTTCAAACTTAATATTCTTCAGAATATGCATGCAAAGCCTGTTATCATAGCAGTTCTCTAAGTACAGTATTTAAAGTTTCAACTTACTTTTGGGTGGGTGTCATTCTGTTATTTTTATGGATTTGTCACTGATTCTTGAGCTAAAAGGCTGAGAGGCAGAGTTGGGGGGGGGGGGTTGTGAGTTGCCCTGAATCTGAAATAAGTTTTTGAGCGATTATTTATGCATTTCTTCACTCAACTGATCACAAGCAGATCTAACTTTAATTTTTTAAGTTATTGGCCTAACTTGTGACCAACATGTGCCCATTGTTGTAAGAAAGTCCTTCTGTATTGCACAGCTTACAAACAAAAGTATTGTATCTAGTTCTCACAATGTCATTGTTCCCCCTTTACTCAGTCCTCAGCTCTGTCATTGAGTATAATGCCTCATTTGGCATGTATCTATCCATACACATGCAAGAACTGGGACGTCCACGTAGATGCCTTTCTAAAAGGATGCAAGACCTAAACAATGTGTCCTACGTTGACCGACTCAAAGCACTGTTACTATAATCGATATCCTACAGACTGCTAAGAAGTGACTTGTGTCTGGCATACAAGGCATTTTTCTCTAAATACTGACAGATTTACTGCACATCAGCAAGTCAAATGGAATCAGAAATACTCGGTATAAGGATCTAAACCTCTTCTGCAACATCAAGAGAATGGTTTGGAGGAACAGGTATATCTCGCAGATGATACCAATGCTCAGGAAGACACTCCCCATCCAAATAAAACAAAGTTCATCCCTGTACATATTGAATAACAACTTGGATTTATGGATAGGAAATAGAACATGTACCCCAGAACTGCCCCCTGCACTACTATTGGACAGAGGCAGATCCTAAATGCCTTATCTCATGCATGGGTCCTCTCAAATTATCTATGGTACGATCCAAGTTATTTTCTTTAGGGGTAATATATAACTATCAACCACGGGATATATAACTATCAACATGTAAAAGAATCAACTATTTATTGCACCGTCTATATAAATGCAATACAGAGCATCCTCACCTGCAACTTCACACTGTGGTTTGGAAGCTACAGAGTTACAGACAGGAAGGTGCTACAAATGTGGTGAGGGCTGCAGAGAAGGTAATAGGTTCCAGTCTTCTTTATTCTGCAAGAAGCAACCAAAAGGCCACCAAAATAATACAGGACAACACGTATCCTGCGCATGGACTGTTTAAGCATCCAGCATCAGGCAGGATATATCCCAGCATCCACTGCAGGACTACAAGATTCAGTAACAGTTTCTGCCCTACAGTGATTAGACTTCTGAACTCGGGCACTACTCCTAGGGGTCTGGACACATAAGTCAATTTTTATTTATTTGTGTAATATATACTTACATATATTCCAAGTAAGTACAATATTTATTTATTACGTCCATAGTCAGTATTATTTAACTCACTCAAGTGCAATACTTGACAAATAACTTAGGCATTTTAATCTGTAGTGTGTTTTGTATTACTTTAAATAGGGTAATTAATTTAACTTGGGGAGGGTATTCTTTTTGTATATGAGTGCTGGTAAATGTCTCTGCTCTTTCTTGTGTGTATTTGGAGTAGTATTGTATTTGATAGTTATGTCTAGTCCTCTACTTGTATGTGTTTTCACTTTCCTTTGTAATCTCAAGAACTGAGCTGATGCACAAAATTTTGCTTAGGCTACACATGTGTAGTTCTAAATGACAATAATGTTTACTTTAACCTTTGGGATGGCTAAGGTCACTCTCTAACTAAATGATATAATTTAATTCAAGCACAAAAAGGGAAACTGGCAAGGCTTAAAATGGCCTGCAAGGGCAGCTAGCCTAGAGCTTACCTATGAACCTATGAGAAGATGTCCGAGATGCACACAGTCATACAAATGACTGTAATTAATGGTCATTTCTATGTGTGCATGTGTGTGTGTGTGTGCATTTGTGTGTGTGTGCGTGTGTGTGCGCGTGCGTGCAGGCATGTGTGTGTGTGTGTGTGTGTGTGTGTGTGTGTGTGTGTGTGTGTGTGTGTGTGTGTGTGTGTGTGTGTGTGTGTGTGTGTATGTGTGTGTGTGTGTGTGTGTGAGTATGTGTGTGTGTGTGTGTGTGGGGGGGGGTGTGGATGTGTGGGTGTGTGTGTGTGTGTGTTTGTTTCTACAGAGGGCATTGCTGTTTATGATCTTCAGTCTTGTTTTTGTTTGCTCCTCATGAAACTTGTTTTCTGGCAACCTCTTGTGAATTGTAGTCAATGACAGACATGTGATTCAGTCTTCACATCCTTTCAGAATTGCTTGCTAATACAAAACCTGTTATTGTAGCAACTTTCTAAGTAGATAAGAGCAATATTTAAATTTTGTCCCTGATTTTGGGTCTTTGTCCTTGATTCTTACTATAAGAAGTTGAGACGGTAAAGGAGTGTTGCACCATATGGTTCTCTCAGCGTGAGCTGAAATACATTTTTGGGTCAGTATTGGTTTCTTTATCAATTAATTTGATCACAAGCAGATATCCGAGGTATATACTGCCATATAAGTAGCTGTAAGTGAGGCATGGGTGTGGATGCATGTATGTGTGTGTACATTTGTGTGTCTGTGTGAAAAAATAATACCACCAGTTTTATCTGTGGCACATGCAGTATTGATCCCCACGTACATAACTTTTGTAGACAGCAGTTAAAAGAAAAAAACACAATTCACAAGTAATTATCTTTTGAAAATAAATTAGAAAATGCATAAAAGAGTATCTAGACTCTCAGGCCTTGTCAGGGTTCTAGAAACCCCAACACCTCTACCTATATAAGGGGATTTTGACACAGGCTTAGTAAGGGAGTCCCGATCTTCTCCATCATTAAACCTCTGCCCTAAGGATCATTTAGTCTAAAACTAACCATTCTGAGAGGTGTGCAGAGAAGGTTGCTATAGCTTATGGAGGGCTGGGGACAATATGGTTATTATGTCTTTAACTTTCCTCACCATTATGTCTCAGACATTTGCACGGACGGTCACTAGAGCGTTTCTGGATGCAGTGGACTGTTTAGGGGCACAGCGCTTGACTGTATTTCTGTGGTCAGTATTTCCTTTTTGCTTTACAATCAGATGTCAGATTTATATAGGTGACTATTTTTCAGGGATGGGTTACGTATACAGGCTTTGTATATGTGTCTGACAGATCAAGGTGAAATATGGTACTGTGACATTTTGTTTGCTCACTTTCATCCCAGTCTGACATCAGAGGGGTACACAGACGATCTCTGTCTTTTGGGGACAGGGGTGAGGAATCATGCTGTGTATATGTATGACATCAACAACCTGAAACATCTAATTGTGGCCCTTTGTACTTACACTTAAATTGCAATTTAATAGCAAGAGAGGCGCATAGGAATTCACTATTATTTTGGGGGGGGGGGGGTTGGGAGGCAGGCAGACACTATTCCCATGCATGAATTATATTTCCAGGTAGGCATCTGTCTTCACAGTTTAATGAGAAAAAAAAATATTTTGTTGGCTATTAAAATTAACTTTCAACACCACTTATTTCCTTCTTGAAAGAAAAGGCTGAATTTCTTTTCATAGTCTAGACTTTTATTCAGGTCATTATTGGGTCAAAAAGTTGTAAAATGCACGTCTGAATGCTCAGAGTCCCATGGCTAGCCCCCCAGCCTAATTGAGTTATTCTATAACGTTTTGGGAAGTATTACTGTTCAGCCTAGGACAAGAAAGAAGTCATTTATGTGGTTTGGGGAGGCTGCTTAGACAGGGAGGGCAAGCAAGAGAAGCAACAATTAACATATGCGGCTAAACATAATACCTAGCGTTATGGACTCCTTGTATGCCTTTAATGTCTGTATGAAATGCTCTTCCCTTCTGCAGTTCATTGTTCATAGTTTCATATATGCATGTTTAAAATAAGCAGAATATGAAAAGAAATGAGGGGAGAGTGTAAAAAGAAATGAGACAATGTTACACCGAATAACTATCGACATTTATGTTTGCTGAACAGTAGCTCTGCATCTGTATTTATTCTGGATACATTACTTAAGCCCTCAACCTTCTGTCTCTGAAATGTGGAACAAATGAGCAAAATGTGGAACCCCTACTTCCATTAAGCATATCACAGCATGGATAAAATTTGTATTTTTGTAACTGCAAAAATTGCTTTCAGTGAATTAGTACTACTATTCATTATTATTTACCATGGTTTTCCATGCCTCTCTGCTGTCTGATTTTGTAGAACGTCTCTGATTTAGTCTCATGTTTTTGACCTATTACTCGCAAAATGTTTATCTTCCTGTTGAATCAGTAAGGACTACAGTCAGCCATTAATGCCAAGTATTAGAGTCTCTTATTGTTCAGAAAGTGCATGCTGATGCGAAACAGGCTGTTATGTGAACTTTTTAAGTGAGTTAGAGTAATATTTAAAATTGCTCCTGATTTTGGGCCTTTGTCCCTTGCCACTTTTGGTGCTGTCCATAATTCTTGAGTAAAGAGGTTGAGAGGTATTTTGATATCTATAAAGAAAATCTCAGCAACGAATGAGTGACAGAATATGTTACTGTGAAAGTTGTAAAATGCAATATTCATAATGAGAAATGTTCCTTATAATAAGGTACAGCTGAGCGGTATGCTTGCATTCCTTATTTTTCACTGGCTGACTTGCAACTTGTACTTTAAAAGAAAAAAAAGCAAGACAAATTTAGCTTTATCAAGTTAAAATAAAGAAACATGACAGTAAAAAGCTAAGAAACCTGTTTTCCTACTATGATAGTGTCTTGTTTGTTTGTTTTATTTGTCTGTCTAGCTGTCTGACAGTTGGGGCCTTGGTTTAATGTCTCATCCAAAGGACAGCTCACTCAGGAGTGTAATTTCCCCTAATGCTGCATTGTCATTATTTGAAAAGAAATCCAGTTACCCCTTGAATGGGTATAGAATCCTCAACCTTCTGATGTTACAGCACCAAAGGTGAATGTACTACCTTTTGAACCAATGACATACTACCACTCCATTTCCATTTATAGCTAAGGTTGTCATCTTTTCAGATGCTCAAAAATGGGGCATTTGGAAACATAAGATTTTGTAGGATGAATATACCCACAATCACTGCAAACAACTGGACTTTGTTACCAAAATAAAAGCTCATGCTGTGGGAAGTTGGCATAATGGTTAAGGTGTTTATTTTACAGACACAAGCTGCAGGGTTTAATTCTCGTATGGGGTAACTGGCTAGGCTTTAAATGGCCCATAAGGGCAGTTAATGCAGTACCTATCTATGAGCCTATGCTTGCAGAATTTGAGGTGTTTATGCTGTGTTATAATATTTCAGTGTTTCAGATAAAATATTGTTTTATGTAACTGGTAAAGAAAACTTAGACAAAAATTTTGCCTTAACATCTCAGAGATTTTACAATTTTCCATGTCTTTTATTTATTTAGTTTGTTTGGTGGCAGATCAAAACTGTCCAGACAGGGACTTTCCTACTTAAAGAGAGACAGTCAGTAACTATAGTTACTGTCTAGCCTCAAAGGTTAGGTTAGGCCTTGATCTGGATACTAACCACAGAAGCACTATGCACTGTACAACTACAGCAGTTCTTTCTTATTTCTTGGATATAAATGAACATGAACGAGAGGGAACATGATGTTTACTATTAGTCCTTTAAATAGATTAGTGCCTTGCTTGAAACTTTTAGAGAATGTGTGTTTGTGTATAAAGGTGGGTTGAGAACTAGTTTATTATTTATTTGTAAGAAAAGAACTGATTTACTGATTTAAAAAAATGAAAAACTGCATATGTATAAATAAATAAATATGTGTGCGTGTGTGTGTGTGTGTGTGTGTGTGTGTGTGTGTGTGTGTGTGTGTGTGTGTGTGTGTGTGTGTGAGATCCCCCCAAAACAACAAGCTGGGGAAGGTAGGATGGTGAGAGGTAATGGTGGAGGGTAGGCAGGCCCAAGATACACATAATCCATCACTGTTCAGGTGCAAACTTTAGCTACAAACTCTGCCAAAGACAATACAACTACACATAGGTAAAACTTGAGAAAGCATATTTTAATATTCATACAATAATTATTGCATACTCTGTGGATTAAAATACCTTTGTATAACCAAGACATTAGAAATAAAGGACTTCAAGGAAGAAGAAAGAAAAAAACAAACTTCTAACCAATTTTTAAGTGGCTGAACTTTGCTGTGTGAAGCATTTACATTGGACTTTATTAAAATTGTACGAAAGTGGGACTTTATGAAGAGTGCTTGGTCTTTAGTATTTGTTAAGTTATTAGGCAGTTAGGTCTAAAGTAAAGAAAGAACAAGTCTTTTTAGCCTGTAGAGAAATTAATTTTGAGTCTCACTAGAACAGCGGTACTGATGTCCTGAGATATTGCTTATATTGTGATCGTGGTTAAACCATTTATTAATGGAAGGCTGTGGTCTATATAGAAAGGTTTATGGATAAGGAAATATAGTTGATGACTGTCAATTCTGACAGCTGCATGACTTAGAATGGGCATATCTAAGGTGTATAATTGTAGGCAATATTCTATTTTAATGCCCTAGGATGAGTATTGTAATGTATATTCTGGCTTATGATGTGAGAAATCTTGCATAACTATAACAAATAATGGGTTTCTGTGGCTTTTTCTAGTCATATAACTTAACTGAGTAGTAAATAATATGATTAGGGTTTAACCAGATACTGAGGTATTTGAATTTCTTAACTCTGTCAGTGTAGTGCATTGTCATTCTTCTGTGATAGGTGAGGACATCTGAACTGGTCTTCCAGGTGTGGAACCAAGCAGAAGCATTTAATGACAATTGCTGGTACATGGTAGTAAAAGGAGAGGGAATTATCAACTCATGTTCTGAGGGCTGTCACTACATTTTCATTTTGAAATGGGTTACTGTCAATGCTATATACTGGGCATGGTTTGCCTGCCAAATGCAACAGTGCTGCATTTGTTCCATTTAATTTAAGTCAGTTTTAATACATCAGGCATTTGTAAAAGTTAGTTCCAGCTGGAGGGATGTATCAGCATGAAATTTGCCATCCACAAACATGGTTTGTAGTCTGTAGTTCAAAAAAGTAAACACAAAACAAAAGCTGTCCCATCACTCACCCTAGCGGGATACTTCTTGTCACCTTCATGTTCTGATGCTGCCTCTGCTCCCTGTACAACATGCAATCTGTCTTTTAACCACTTTGCAATCTATCCTACCACAGAGTATTTGTAACGTGTTTAGGTTATTAATTATACTAGCTTTCAGGGTGGTGTGAAATGCCTTGGCCAAATCAGGGTAAGCCATACAGAGTCACCACTGTCAACAGCTTGTGTTACCTTGTCAAAGAAGTTAGCCTGATTCATTAGTGAAAGGCTCTACTTTTTATAAAGCCAAATTACGGTGGATCTAGTCTGATGAGATTTTTAATGTCAGTGTTAATGGTCTGTTATAATGTATTCCGTGGCCTTACAAATGAGACTTGTCAGACTGATGAAGCTATAGTTTGCAGGACCAGTATTGAGGCCGCCTTTATGGAGTGGGAACACCAGTGGAGCATGTCATACTTCTGGGACTGAATCTGCATCCAGACACGTTAAACAGCTTATGCAGAGATTCTGCCAGGGCATGTTTGCTACAATTTTTCAGATAGCTGGGTATGTTATTTGGTCCCATGGAGGAAGTGTTCTTAGTCTTCGACAGCACTTTCACTACGTGCTCTTTAGTGATGATAAGGAGTTTGAGAGGGCTTTGGATAAATATCTCAGCAGTGAAATTTGCATAAATTTACTTGCTAGAATATTGGCAATATGTAACGGTCTGAGTTGTTGTGTCTTTTGGCTTTTCCCAGTTAGGGGTCGCCACAGCGGAACTCCGGTCCACTAATGATTGGCAGTAGATTTTTACGTGCCAAGTTGCTGGCCCTGATGCACAACCTTCAACGAAGGTACGTCCATTCATGCATGTCTACACACAGAAGACACTCTAGCGGAGAATCGAATAGGACAACGTCTTTCTGTGAGGCAACAACGTTACTGCAGCATGTAATTTAGTGTGTGTTTTGTACATTGTTGAGTGTTGTGTCTTAGTTTTCTAACATAACTGAATAAGGATTTGTAATTGTCCTTGGCTTGAGATACTAATCTGAGTACACAGGCTGCCTTAGTAAAATTCCTAATATTATTTTGACTTGGGGTCCTTAAATCTGCTGCATAAGCTAATGAATTTTTCCTTTTATTGTAGTTATTTATTTATGTCAGTGTACCACTGGGATGGTTTATTTTCAAATTTCCTGTTATAGTTGGATCTGGATGGGATTGCTGATTCTATACATTTTAATTAGGCATAAAAGTCCTTTGTGAATCTATTTGTGGAGGCAATCTCTAGCGTGATGTTAATATATGTGAATGTTGAGACTCCATTGAAGAATTTGAGGAGATTTGTGCTTCAATTCTTTGAATACTGATAAATTGGATTCGGGGAGTTTATATAGTTTGTGGGAAAAGGTTACTAGCTTATCGTCTGACTTAATAGAAGTTGGAGTTACTAGGGGAATTGTGCTTGATGACCCTACATTATAAGTACTAGATCAAGACATTTTCTCCGATAGGTGGGCTAGTAGCAATCTAGTCCAATGAATTTTTATTTATTAAGTCTAAAACTACTGAGCATATCCTATGTTGGTGATGTGGGTGATCCAGTCAATTGATAGGTAGTTGAAGTCTCTGAGAAAAATGGAGTTCATCCCTGATGTTTTGGAACTTGACATGGGCTTTTGGGGTAAGGAAGATGGCCCTTTTACAGCAGATAAACATATAGTTGACTTTATTTACTGTGATCTGGAAATCATTAAGTTCAATTTCTGAGTCTCTGGAAATATTTCTAGAGGATATAAGGCCTCTGACAAACATAGATACACCACCACAGTTACCATTGAGTCTGAAAGTGAGGTAAGCACTAAATCCAGGTTTTGAAGGAGTACTATCTCAGCATTTAAACCAGTTTTTAATGATTTCACATATATGGATGCCTTCCAAATGCAGATGTGCCTCAAGATCAGCTAGCTTGTTGTTTAGACTTCTGATACTAAGCAGAACCTCCTTAATTTGATCCTGTTTTGATATTGATACATTTGCTATGCTGAAATGTTCAATAACTGGATTTTGCCTAAAGCAGACATTATGGAAGAACTATAGCTTTTTGAATGAGAGGCATAGGCCATCCTTTGCAAAGTAATTAGGATAACCAAGCATCTTGTTCCATGCTGACACATACTGGATGGCCCTAGAATGGCAGCCATTTTTTAGCCAACTGTTGAAGCCAATCATTGTTTTTTGTACCTAGGCATCTTTTCTGGAGAAGGGAGGATTCTACTCTGTATCAGGATCCTGCCTGCATTTATGACCTGCAATGAGAACTCAGGCATGTCTCATTGCATCTCCCTCAGGCTTTGTTACCCCCAACATGTACAGCTACTGTGTTGTACTTATATTTGTCTGGTGCATGGGTCGTAAGGACCCTTGAGATGTTTAAGATTCCTTCACAGAAATACAACTCACTGTCACCCTATATTTGTCCAGCCTAATGAGTTAGGAATCTGTGCAACTCACTATGAAGTCACTAGTTACTAAGACATTTTTGTCTGTGGAGTTGCCTGATCTACTGGAAATGAGACCCTATATCTCACTATGGGTCTTTGTTAAAAGTTAGATATTATGTGTCATTATGTTTGATTTTTGATGTTTGTTGAGACTTAATCCTTATGAGTCTTGGAGGCTTTTTCACAATATCAGCTGATCTCATTACATTATGTGTCACAGTTGGATGCATATTGTGAAGAATATCATTACAAAGCTCAAGCTGTTTTTTGTGAGACTGAGGCCTCCGTATCTCTTAAATAATCACACCTCTCACAAACAGAGTTATTTGTATTTAGTAGAAGTTTATTACCTGTGAGCATAAGGCAGTTGCTACACTTCTTTGAAACACCTAATGCTAATGAGGCTGGCAACAGAGGTGAAACAAGTAGGTTGACCTTCCATATTGTCTAGTGTGAGACCATCTTGATTGATTTAAAGAGTTTAAGACTTGAAAGAAGATGGATTTATAGTCTTTTGAGACAGTTATTGGTTAAGGGATGAATGGTGCAGTTATAAATGTATGCCTATTTATGTAAATATGTAACTTAAACTTGTACGTAGCTGTGATATCACAACTCTGGAGCCTTACCTAACAGTAGTGTGGAGCTATTTTAGTGGCTATGGGATAAGTTGTTTCAAAGTAGTATGGAGCCATCTGTAGTGATGATGGGCCAAGTTGCACAATGTAGCACAGCTAGGGGTGGTTAAGATCTACTTTTAAGGTACTAGATACATGACTCTGCATGCTCTGCAGCTATGCACATCTTACTGCACATGTTTGCAGCAGGAGCCTAATTAGTGAACAGAATTCAGTGAATTTGGTTATATTTTTTACAATTATAACTTAAAGTACCTGTGGAGTGCACCTTGCAGATCCATTATGCTAAGCATAGCTCTGTGCAATATAAATTAAAAAGGGAAAGTGAAGAGCCAGTGAAAAACAGTTAAAGCTCCAATCAATACTGTTTATCTGCCCAGTACTGCAGCAGTCACCCACCCCATGCTCACCAGGTTTAACCACCACAAGCTCTAGGACGCGCACACAGCTGGCCAACACTGGCTGTTGGCTCTAAGTTTGATATGAGACTAAAATCAGGAAATAAATGCAACAACACTGATTATACCACTTAATGGCACATAATCCACTTGCAAAACAATGCAAATGGTAAAACCATTTTGTTTAACAGCTGTAACTTCACATTTAGAGGAAAAGAAACAGAAAAATGGCAGAACTCACTCAAAACTGATTTAAACAGCTAGACATACAGAACCAACTCGAAAAGCAGTGTAAGTGTAAACAGTAAATTGCATTCAATTAATAGCTGTGACTTCGGATTCAATGAAAATACAGTAAAAAACAGAAGCAATATGATAAGAACCACTCAAAACTGATTTAATTAACTCAAGTCTACAGCACCTTTTTTGTATACTTCCAGTTAACACCCATGGCTCCTTATGGTGTCAAGGTATTTTTGGGGACTGGATTGTTTAACTAAGTCACTTACCAACTAATAATTGTCAGTATTAGAAAAGACAAGGATTTATTGACAAAATAATAGTAAGATTGTTAATCTAAGATGTCCTGCAGTGGAGAAATCAATCACTGTTTGTTACTTATTATTCATGTGTTCATATTAATGGTAATATTTTCAAAACTGAGAAACCTATATGCTATTGAGGGGTATGGTGAGAAATACCATGTTGGGAGACAGGAAAATTAATTTTCAGTGTCCGTGTATATCACACTGTATTAGAAATATTGCTAGGTGTTTGTTAGTAATTATGAAGATAAGCAATATTTCAGTATGTATATAATACTGCAAAAAACAAGTGACTTACAAATTATTGCACAATATCGGGAACTTATATATTGTTGAAGAAAACTGTCTTAGATATTTGCATAGTAAGTTGCATATTTTGTGAGATAGTCAGTATTATTTATATTGCTAATTATACAATTAAGTATATGTTTTAATATTTCTGTAAATATCTCAATAAACTTGCACTCAGAGAGGAATGTCTTGCTGTCATGTGAAAGCATACTAGTACATCTGTTTAACAAAAGTGTTCTAACAGTAAATGTTTTGGTTTATAGTTTCCGTGATATGACAATTTGTTTGTGAAGGTTTAGCGAAACATAATTTTCAGTTTGTGTAAATTATTAATACATTATAGTATTTATGGAAAGATTATAAATGAGCTATTATCACTATAAAGAATAAGAGACTGCGGTGGTGGTGCTGAGGTAGCATTGTCGCCTCACAGTAAGATGTTGCCCTGTTCGATTCTCAGCTAGACCGTCTTCTGTGTGGAGACATGCATGAATGGGCGTACCTTCAGTGAAGGTTGTGCATCAGAGCTGGCAACTCAGCACATAAAAATCTACTGCCAATCATTAGCGGACCAGAGTTCCGCTGTGGCGACCCCTAACCTGGAAAAGCCAAAAGACACAACATCACTATAAAGAATACTTCTTGCTAATAACATCGCTTTTTTGTACAGTCCTAATAGCTTTTATTGTACACAGATTATTTACTTTTATCTTACGACTTTTAAATTGATTTTTCATAAAATGTTCTTGATTGCAAGAATGTGTGTGCAGGCTGCTAGAGGTGTGAAATACTACATTACATATGTGTTAATTAGTTATATAGCTAGGTGACATTAAGTGCAACAGAAGACATGTATTTTTGTGTTTCCTGGATGCAAAATGGAGTCCAAATGCCACTTTGGTTTTTAGCTCATGCAGAGGTGATTCTGTTTCCAAGAGTCTTAGAATAAGGCAGCAATTACTGTTTGTGCATTATAAACTGACAAGGAAAATGAAAGAGCCAATGAAAAACAGCTAAAATTAAACAGCTAAATAGTTGACATATATGCTATTTTCCCATTAATACATTTACCAGATAAACCTTTTTCCTGAATGCTAATCTAAACAACTTCCCACAGAAGACATATTTTGTTCATTTCTTTTTTATTAACCCCCTCCTATTGCATCAGAACTGCATAATTTTACAGAATTTTACCCCTAGCAAAGACACTTCATTCATTGAAAAATATACACCTCAAATTTTTACCATATCACCCAAACCCTTACCTTTATCTTTATTCAAGGTCATTCCCATTTCCTTTAAACATCCATTCAGACAAATCAACACTTCCCTCATCCATACTTTGTTCTTAGCAATTACAACCATATTGTCTATGTATGTCAAAACTAGTGGAATCACCACATCCTTTTGTATCACATATCTAGCATCTTTCATTTTATAAGCTACAGCAATCACTATTGCATTCATTACTAGTGCAACCAATAATTCACTCATGGAATATTCTTGTCTTATGAAACACTTCATGCATATTTCTTTACTAAACACCATTTACTACCCCTCTCGTGCTATTATTTTGATATGCTGAAATACATACACTCTTAATTATCTTCTGTTCCATACTTCTCCATAAAATCACACAAAACATCATGTCTTGTTGTAGGAAAATAATCTTCAGATCCTCCCTTTCATTTATAATATCATCCACAATTTCTCTCAAAATCAATAACAATTCTTGACAACGCTTCCCCTTTATACCACATATACTTTCTTCCATAATATCCCTCATCCTTCCTTCCATTCTCCTTTGTGTTATACTCAAAAATGTTATAATATGTGTGTTATTTAACGTGTTCGTTCTCTAGTTTTTTTATTTCCTTTTTCTCATTTCTTCCATGTACATTTTAATATGCCACTACATAACTTTCTAAATAAACCATTCCTTCAACCATTCATTCAGTTTATTTACAAAATACTCTCTTTGTAAATCCATTCATTTCTTGTACATTCCATACCCTATACCATCTATGCCTGATACTAAATCAACATTTACTTTCTTGTGTACTTCATCCAATTCACTAATAGCAATTTCTTTTTCAAATTCTTCCTTAACTTGTTCTGGATTTTTTTTTTTTTACTTTATATTGTCTCTCATTTTCCTTCTTTATACTCTTGTACATATCTCCCACATGCTGTATTACAATACTCATAATTTGTTATTGTGTTCTTTTAACCTTCCCTTTTATGTTTTAATTTCCCTCACTATACCCATATCCTCCTTTACTGGTTTTCCTAAATATGCAGATACCACCAAGCTCCCTTTTCCCTTATAAATAATATCTCTGGCTTAACAATAATGCCTTAATTTTTTTTCAATTTTTTTTATCTGTTTCGTTTCCATATCATAATAATCTTTGTATTATTCTCTAAATTCTGTAATACCTTTTTTATATTTCACTTTCTTTTCCTTTCTTATATCTTACTGCCATTGGGAAAAAACACTTTGTATACTGCTTTTTAAATTCAATCCACCATTCAAATCAGTTTTTATAGAAGTTATTCATGGTTATATGATCCATCCATAACTGCAATACTTCCCACTCTCCAATTTCATCCCATAAGTTATAATTAATTCTTTTTTATTCTGCTTCCTATTTTAAGGTACTCTATTTGTTCCGTCACTTCCATCCATATTGCTAAATGGTCTGAAAAACCTGTCACTATTATATCATCATCTGCTATCCATAAGCCTTCCAATAATACAAAGTAAATCAGTTTCATATCTCATTGCCCCTTCTATAAGTCCATTGGCTTTTGTTGCCCACAATTAATTTACCACATTTTATCACTTCCTGTATTTTTTACATCTTTCCCTTTCTTTATAAATTGTCCCCTTAAATCACAATTACTGTCCCCTGCAATTGTAATTTCATGTTAACTACTGCACAGTCAAATATTTAATGAAACAGAGTCTCTCTTTCCTTTCTGTATATATATATATATATATATATATATATATATATATATATATATATATATATATATATCTACACACATACATATATATATATATATATATATATATATATATATATATATGAAATGCTGGACTGTAACCATGTTCTGTTCCAAACATCTATTCAAGCCACAAATAAAATGAAGAAAACACAAGTCCAAGCACTTTTACCAGAATTCCTTTTTCCTTTTATTGCACTAGATCTGGTACCTCGGCCTTTCGCCTTCACAAATCACAAAACGTGCATGCTCTAAACATCTTTTTATACATATGCATACACAGTAAAGGGCAATTAGCACAAACAGCTTATCCAATTATTCAATTATTCAATTTCATCAATTAAATCAACATTACATCAAATTCATCACATTTTACTGAAAACATTAATAATAATAGAATCTATCTTTCTACACACATATATCTATTTAATTTTTTTAAATATTATTAATTATATAACTATATATAAAATATTTTATTACTAAAAAAATTTTTTAAAGGTAATTTAATTATTTTACTCTTTAATAATTTACTACTTATAAATTCATCAAATCTAAATAGCCAATTCTAAATTAAGTCCAAAGGGCTTTAAAGTTCCACATTTTAGAATCATTTTAGTCTCTAATTCAAGTAACTTATAAAGATAATCATTTCCTCCCATGGAAAAGGGTTTACCCAGAACACAAAATTTTAAACAATTTGGGGAACCACCATGTTTCTCAGCAAAATGCTGGGCCACAGGCCTTCCTTCACTATGATTCCTAACGTCTCTTAGATGCTCTAAAACACGAATTCTCACCATTCTTTTTGTTGGCCCAATATACCAAATGTCTAAACACGAACAACATAAGGCATACACAACCCCTATAGATCTGCAGTTAAAATAGAATTTTGGTTTAAAGGAAACACCATTAATAGTCTCCACATTTATCACCCTATCACATAGACTATGGTGGCCACATGGAAATGTACCCGGAGTTATATTATCAAATAGCTCTTTTAGATTTTTTCCCCTTTTATAAGAGAAAGTAACGTACTCAGGGAACAAGTGACCAATTTTATCATCCTCTTTAATTAAATACCAATATTTCATTACTATTCTCCTTATTTCATCCGAAAAAGGAGAGAATTTCGTTACAAAAAACATTTTTTCCTGATCAATATCTTCTTTTCCAATACATTTTCTAACTACCGATTTATCCTTAGTATATCTTGATTTATTATGACCACATGGGCCCTCATAAATCTCCCCAAGTACTTTCATTTTACACTTTAGTAGTTCTTCTTTATCATATCCCCTCTCACTTAGTCTCATCTTCACATTATTCAATTAATTATTTCTCTCCCTTAAATCACTAGTATGATCTAATATTCTTTGAAATTCACCTAAGGGTAATGAATGTAATAAATGTTCTGGATGCATGCTAGTAGCATGTAGAAACATATTTACTGTAGTAGTTTTCCTAAAGGGTCTGAAACCTATTTTATCTACATCACTATATAGCATCACATCCAGAAAATTAATGTTTTCCCTACTACAATCATACGAAAAGACTAATCCATGTTCATTAGTGTTCAAGGTCTCAAAAAAATAAAAAAATTCAGCAATTTCACCCTTACAAACCATGTTCTCTCCACCTCACATCCATGATAGTTAACCTTCCCATCCTTACCAATATTGCATCTTGTAATTTCACTGTTTTTAAACAGCACAGCCACTCCAGAACAGCATTCACTTCTTAAGTTCCATATTATATTTTTACCCCACAATTTTCCTGTTTGCAGTCTTTCTTCACTTGTCAGGAATTTTACATTTTCTAACAGAATAACATCCACATCACATTTATCACACCTTTCCAGTATACATATCTTTCTTATAGTGTGTATAATATTGTTCACATTTACTGAAAATACTCAAAAATAGTTGCTTTTCATTCTTTTTAAGTTTAGGGAATATTTTTAAATTTTCATTTTCTTATTTTTACTTTTTCCCCAGTTGAGTATTTTTCGTGTTTATGTACAAATAATTGTTCTTCAGAAATCAGGTTTTTCACAGCCTGGAATATTAGTATAATCTCCCTACTGCATGCATTCTCTCTCTCTCTCTTGTCATTTTTCCCAATTATGTATTTTTTTCTTCTTCCACAGTTTCTTCTGCACCTAGTTCACCCTTTCCCCAGACTCTTGTTGTCTTTCCTCGTGTGTGTTTTCTTCTCTTTCCTCTTATTTTTCATCATTTACTGTTTGCTCTTAACGATCCATGCAAAATTGTCCCTTTTTTGACACAACCAGCATTCAGGCACACACCTTCTTGCTGTATGCCTTTTCTCACAACACTAGTTACATTGTACCTTGTCACAATCATTAATTAAAAGACAAAAGTCCCCAAAAAGGAAATATGATTTATGCTGGTCAGTGTATTTTAATGTCCCTCTTTAACCAACTGCAGAAATAACACTTGGCAAAGGTTTCACCATGTATTTTTGCATTTCAAAACAGCTTCCAACCTCAACCTTTCATTCCATAAGTTTCTCTCATATCTAACTTTTACAATATAATCAATAGTTAAACCCTTTAACATCTTCTTTAAGTTCATCAGTTCTAAACTGAAAAGCAACATTTTTTACTTTTAAGTTACTACTAAAAACAAATAATTATTGCACAGATAAATGTCCTTCTTTGGTTACACAGTTCCAGAAATGTCATTGTCAGTCTGTCAGTATCAAATATTAATTCACAAAAAGTCTTTGTCTCAATATGCATAAAAGACCAAATTATTTGAGCTTTAAAACCTAGAACAGTTACAGAATTGTTGCATACATAATCTATTACAATGTCATTTTTGTTCTTATTCATACAGCTGGTCTTCTCTTTTTAAAAGCAGTTTTACTTACAGTTTGTTGCTGCTCTCCTTTTTTGCCTGCTGTCACTGCTGCATGTGTTGTAGTTACTGCATTATCTGCTTCCACAAAACCAAACTCTTTCTCATTTTGTTGGTGCTTTCCTCTTTTACTTTATCACTGCTGCATAAGTTTTAACTGTTGCATCTCTGCTGCCACATCACTTGGTTCTTTTCCCATATTATCATTCTCGGCACTTCCAAAAAAGTTATCTGCCATTTCACCCCATGAAACAGAACTGTCCCCTGGGTCATCCTGCTTGATTATTTTTAACAGAACAACATCTGCAAGACCACCTGATGCCAGGTCTGTTTTCTGCATCACTTGATTCGATTCATTTCCTTCCTTCTCCATGGAGACAGCTAAACATTGCTCATTTGTAACATCCATAATACAGGAATCTTTGTTTACATTCTGAAGCTCCATATCAAACAAATTTTTCTCCATATTCTCACGTTCCACTTCCAAACTCTCCATAGATTTTTATTTCCATCTCCATGCTGCTGCTTCCCTTAGGCCTCTTCCTGACTGCAGTAGGAGCCATCCAATACCATCTAGCAGCTCCAAAGAGTAGGGGAAGTTCCCTGATGCCCTGGCTAAATTTTCCTTGGTAGTATAAATAACACCTTGGGTCATGCTGAAAAGAGGCTGCCAGCCTAGTGGGACTAACCTGATTAACAAACGATAAGTAAATAAAACAGCACTTGTTTATGATGCTTTGAAAAGTGCAAAAGTGCTCATCTCTTGTTTTAACTTAAACCGTGGTTTAAGCAAGCAGCACCAGTTTGAATCCTATTTTCTTATTTTTAATATGAATCAATGTGATCCATTACATGAATCTTACATAAAATGTTTTGACAGCATTCTGTTTTAATAATTCATATGCCAGTATCAAACAATTAAAGGGATAATAACAAGCATTCACCTAACTATGTTCCTTCACCTGCAAATATAAAATATTACTATCCAAGTTGGTTTGTTTTAAATGTTCTAGAAAAAGGCACACTGCAAAGTATTGTTCAATTACTGACATCAGTACTATACCTGTAAACACTGCTAATGTCAGCTCCAAGTTATACTTGAATGCATGCCTATGGAATACGATAATGCTGAACTTAACTACTAGAAGTGTATTATCTGTTTTTTGTCATAGTGCTGTTATCAAACTTGTTATCTGTAATGTTGTGCTGGGAAAGAAAGACAAACAAGTGTTTTTTGACTTACATATCACAATTACATTAGTTAAATCACAATGTGTTGCAAGTATAAAATAACCAGTAGACAGAAAATTGAAATAATATATGTAAATGGAGAGAAAAGAGAATGCATTTACAGTACATGTTAGAAATATAAACCCTTGTAGGCAAATTGCTACAGCCAATAGCTCTTGTGTTAACTTAGCATGCAATGTGCTAATTGACCAAGACTCCCTAGTTCAAAGAGCTATAAAATATGTGGGAGGAAAAAAATCAACCAGGTATAATGCAAGAAATATATAATCACAATAGAGGAAAAGATGCAGGACTAGAAGACAGCAAAGGGATGCAGATATGGCTGTGAGTGGAAGGGTTAGATTAATACTGAGTCTTGTCAAACGGTCCAGTTATTAAAATAATAAACAATATCAAAGTGGACACTGATAGGCTAGTGCTTATAGTTAAGAATGTACTAAGTGAAGTAATGGCATAAACTAAGGAACAGATAGGGGAATCTGATACTGAAGGAAAAAGGAAAAAAAGTAAATTAACAGAATGTTAAACTTAACCTTGCTACATTAATGCAGACAGCCAGTCAGAAGGATTGTCCAGCTGAAGGTAAAAAAAGGAACTAGAACAGAGTCTTAAGTTTCTCCTTGTTACACCAAATCAAAGAGCCAACCAAAAATATATATATGACTCATACAGTAAAGAAAAGAAAAAAAAAACACTACTCAAGCAGAGAAAGGAAAATTTGTATTATTCCAGGGAGAAGAAAACTATTGACCCATGTTTTGAACTAAAATAACCTGATCTACATTTGTGATGAAGTTAGTACATTTTAGGTAGTCATTTGTGAATGGATAAGACAAAAGCCATTTTTTCATATGGTACACTGTCCTTAAAACTTTGACTGGTGAGAATGTAAATTTGAAATTGTACCTAATACCAGAATCAAAATGCGGAAAAGTTATAGAAAGTTGGAGTCATAAAGGAGTCACAATATAAATGGTATAGCCACATTTTCCTGACAAAGTTTCATAGGTCTAGAAGGTTTTGCAATTACTTCAGAAAATTAAATGGCATAAATAAATTTAATTCACAACCCATGCCCTAGGTGGACAGACTGATTGATAAACTGGAAAGGCTAGGTTTCAGTCCACTTTGATCCTAACTTAAGGCTATTGGCAAATTTCAGTACCCCCAGAAGATAAGAAAAAGTACATCTTTCACACCAGCTGGACTGTTCCATTATAGAGTTCTACCTTTTGGTTTCTGTGGAGCACCTGTAACATTCCAGATGCTAATATAGTTAAGGTCTTCATCTCATAGACAAAAAGTACAAGGCTTGATCCTGACCTAAGGTTACTGGCTAAGCTTAAAATGGCCCTTCAGGGCAGTTTGCCTAGTATTTAGCTATAAATGTATAAATGAAATTCCTATACCCCATTATCAGAAACACAGCATCTTACCTTTATGATGTAGTAATATTCCTTGAAGAATAGGCCATCTCCACTGAGTTCACATCATTCTAGGTTCACTGCTTTAAGATGAGTTGACTGCTAACCTGGTTAAGTAGAAGGTAGGCATGGTGAAAACCTGCTATTGGGGCTAAGTAATCGGCAGAGGGATAGTGAAACTACAAGTGAAGAAAAGGAATGCTATACAAAACTGTCTGACACCAATCAGGCTAAGAGAGTATTTTTGGCCTAGCTAGCTATTATCATGCAATTATTCTTAATTTTCTATCACTGATTGCTCTGTGACTAATCTTGCCAAGGTTAAGGCTCCCTTAAAGTTTGAAGCCAAGCAAACATTTGGACAACAAAAATATATAGCTTGTTTAGAACCAGTATTAGTACCTTCAGCTTTTGCCAAGCAATGCTTAGTGCACACTGGTGACTGAGAAAGGCATTGTCACAGTCTTATGTCAGGTTATAGATGGGGATGCGCATCACCATCTGCTGTTTAAAAAGAGAACTCAGCAATGTTGAGAGATGTTATTCAGCTAAAGAGACATAAAATCTGGCCATAAAATGGCCCCTCCCCGTACAAACTGCTATTTGTTACGTAGGAATTTTGCATTAATTACTGACCATGTCCCCTGCAGTGGCTATACTGGCAAAAATCCATATTATGTGTTCTTCTAAATAAATTTAATCTCCATTTTAAAGAACAGAAAAGCTGATCCTAAAAATATTCTCATTACTGCAAGCACATTAAAGACTCTGAGGAAAAGATCAGCAAAACTCTGAAAGTTGCCTTAAAGAAGATGGTGGTAGAGTTCAAATTAAAATCAGTATCTGATGCCAAGAATAGTCATTGTCTTACTACATCAGATGATTAAGAAATGATCATTAATGTTTCACTGATTTCCAAGTATCTCTCTCTCTCCTCAGGATTATTATTAAAAATGTTATAATGGCATTCTTTAAAGGTAAAAATACCACATTTGTAGGCCAAAACAACATATCTGGTTACTTCCATACCCACTTTGAAGACCACATTAAAAATTTAGCTTAACCATAACCACGGGGTACATTCCTAAGTATGAAAATATGGTATCATTATATCTATCCATAAAGGTGGTCCCACCTCAGATCCTAACTATAGACCCCATCAGTATAACAAGCAAACTTTGCAAAGACACAGAACACATTATGTCTGATTTCATAAGCTCTAATATGAAAACTGTACTGTAGACCAACATCAGTATGATCTTATGAAGGGTATATGATGTCCACTTAATTTAGTAAATTTCTTTGAGAAAGTCACTAAAGCTGAATATAGTGGCCATGCTACGGATATCCTTCAGAAGGGACTCATGGAAACAGATAGCTGGTGCCAGAGCCATGGCCTGAAGTTAAACGCCAAAAAATGTATAGTCATACCCTTTGGGAAAAACAAGGTAACCCCAAGCTACCATATAGGTGGCAATCCACTAAGCACAGAAGAGGTTATCAGGGACCTGGGGACCCAGGTTGACAGTGGCCTTTCTTTTGACACTCACGTTGCTAAAGTGGTTAGAAAGACCTTTTACATTGCCCACCTGATCATGAAGGGATTCACATCCAGATCTAGTGAGGTCATTGTTCCCCTGTACTCTTCACTTATCAGACCAATGATCGAGTACAATGCCCCATTCGGGATGTATCTCACCCGACATCTGCAGCAAATGGAGAGACCCCAAAAGTTCCTCACCAAAAGGATAAAGGGACTCCAAAATCTGTCATATGCTGCCAGATTGAAGAAACTCCAGCTCTATTCAGTCGCATACCGTCTGCTCAGAGGTGACATGTGCCTGACATACAAGGCCATGTCCAACCCGGAATTAATGGACATGCTCCACCTCAAAAAATCCAAATCCACCAAAACCACTAGAGCAAGCGACTTAAACCTTAGCACGGATATAAATAGGATGTGCTGGAGGGATAGAGTTATCACTCAGAGACTCCCTATGCTGTGGAATAAAATCCCGGTCCATGTGAGGCAGAGCACCTCGCTGGCTCTGTTCAAGAGAAATCTTGACCTGTGGATGGGAGATCGTAGGTTTACCCAGGGAATCATCTCTGTGTCACTGCTGGACAGAGGCACAACAAACTAATGGGCACAGTATTTTTTCATATAAGAGGTGGCGTAAGCCACAAAAATTTGGGCTAGGCTTATAAATGCCTTAGGGCAGATAGCCTAGTATAAACCTATGAACCTATGAACCTATGCAGTTCATACAGTGAGCCTGGATCTGAGCAAGACCTTTGGTAGTATTATCATAAATGGAATTGTAAACAAACCTAAATGTATGATGAATAGCAAACTGGTCAACAAACAGAACCCGTGTAATTAAATACCGAGGAGCCACCAGAAAGCAGAAAGGGGACTAGTGGCATTCCTCAGGACTCATTATTGGGACCCATTTAGATCAGCACCTACTTCTAGGCTCCTAAACTACTAACCAGACATATGACTAACTAAATTTGCTGATGACTGCAAGCTGGGTATTGTCTTTCAGTCAAAATCTGATATCATGTTACTACATCAGTGACTAAACCATAAAAATCAGTAGAGTATTAGAAACTGGCATAAATTAAATATAGAAGAGTGTAGCATTGTCACTTGTGGTAGCAGAGTAGAAAGAGCCCCATTCCAGATTTATGCAGTCATGAAAAATCTCAGAACTTTCATTTCCTTTGACCACCACACAGCAAGAGTAGTCAGGAAATCCTTCCTTCTAATCCAGCTAATAAATAACTAAAAGTATCTCTTCGAAGAAGTCCAAATAAGTTATCATTCCTCTCAGCTTAGCCCTCATCAGCAATAAAAGTGCTTATCAGCTGATTTTAATGAGTTATAAAGTTACGTTGATGCTTAATGCATAATAAAGCTGCATTGTGGATGTCACTAGTTTAATTTATTTTTAGTTAGCTCTCATAAGACCAATTATAGAATATAATGCTCCTTCTATTACATATCTATCAAAGCAGATCATGCAGCTAGAAAGCCCCCAAATATTTCTAACAAAAACAATCAGGGGACCCTTAGCTACTAATGCAGTCTTGAACCACTATTCCCTATACTACGTCTCATACAGACTCCCGCAAAGATGATTTATATCCAGCATTCTGTTCTGTTAAATACACAACCCTCCTTGATTTCCTGCACCTCCACAAAACAAAAAGCTTTATGAATACACAAACTAAAGACTTGAATCTGCATCAAAAATAAATAAGACATGCTGGAGGGAGACAATAATTATTCAAAGTTTCTCTGATCTCTGGAACAATCCCCTGTTACATATAAATCAGCGTGACACTCTCTCTTCCTTTAAGGCAAACTTTGACAATTGAATAGACACCTGCAAATTCATTCTCATCTTAACTTGTTTTTCACACCTGAAGGCAGGAGGTGGCCTATCAGGGTGGGCATATGCCTTATGATTATGGGTCATAGACTAATGCCGCCATGTAAACTTTACAAATCTTTGAAAAAAACTGCATATTTTTATTGCAGCTACTTTGCTCAACATTAATGTATATCTGAATGCTATTCAGTCTCTAACAATATATATTATGTTCAACTTCTTATCTATGTTTTTTTAGTTGTCTCTATACTAATCTTGTACTGTTGCAGAACTGTAATACATTTCTGTAAGAAACATACTAAAATGTAACTCTAAACATTTTCTGTAAATAACAAACTGCAATCATTAAATGTAAATACAGTACCTGTTACTAATAAGTTCTGTTTGCTTTCTGTGTTTCAGTCTGTTCAATTGTATACTGTTTTTGTGGAGTTTTTCTCCTCAGGGGCTCCACTGAAAAAGGGCAGTTCTTGCCCATTTAGACTATCCCAATAAACAAATGCCAGCAAATGTTGTTGTGTCTTTCGGCTTTTCCCAGTTAGGGGTCGCCACAGCAGAACTCCGGTCCACTAATGATTGGCAGTAGATTTTTACATGCCGAGTTTCCAGCTCTGACGCACAACCTTCAATCAGGTACGCCCATTCACACATGTCTCCACACAGAAGACGCTCTAGCTGAGAATCGAACAGGACAACGTCTTACTGTGAGGTGACAACGCTACCGCAGCACCACCACTGCAGTAAATGCCAGCAAATAAATAATAAAAAAATTTCAACATACCCAGCAACTGCTGTTAGACATGAGGCTGTAAAATGAGTGTGTTTTGCCCTGGGAATGTACTAAAACTCCTGGACTGTCTTACAACACTCAGCATTTATTTATTTATATAAATACCAGCAAATAAATAAATAAATAAATAAATGATGAGTGTTGTAAGACAGTCCAGGAGTACATAAATACTGGGTTTTAGCACATTCTCAAGGCAAAACACACTCATTTTACATCCTCATGTCTAACAGCAGTTGCTGGGTATGCTGAAAATTTTATATATATATATATATATATATATATATATATATATATATATATATATATATGTGTGTGTGTGTGTGTGTGTGTGTGTGTGTGTGTGTGTGTGTGTGTGTCTGTCCATAACATGATCCACCTGACATTTGTGGTTTCACTGCCCCCATATATGAAGCTATGGAATGCATTATCTCAGAACTCCATTAATCTGGACATTGAAAATCTATCAGCTGTAGACCCTCATCAGTTTGGTTTTATCCTGCCTCTTTAACTTCATTGATTTCTTTGAAAATGTAAATGAAGCAGTGAATAGTGGTTAAGTAATACATACGTTATTGCTATACCTGGCCAAGGCCTTTGACACTATTCCCCATGCATGCATTATTGCTAGATGTGTAAATCAGAATATAAATCCTTATATTGTGCAATGCATATGTAACTGGTTGTCTGACAGAGCACATGTGGTTAGATTCACAGGTCCAACTTCTGAAAGCAAAAGTTACTAGTGATGTACCATAGTGCTCAGTTTTGGGTCCTCTCCTATTTGGCTTATATTTCTCAGACCAGCACTTCTGGCTTATGGTTAACATAAGTTTGCAGATGACTGTAATCTGGGTGTTGTTATTTGATCTTCAACTGACACAATTGCTCTAACATGGCTTAGACCATGTTAAAGATTAGGACGAGGACAACACTCTCAAATTAAATGTAAAAAAATGTAGCATAGTTCAGTTTGGTAAATAAAACATTTTTACTTACAATATAGGAGCTGCACGCCTCCAATCAGACACTGTTGTAAAGGATTTGGGTACTCTTGTTGATAATTCCTTATCATTTTTCCGTCATGTCTCCACAGTAGTTCAGAAAGCTTTTTATGTGGTGAATGTAATTTCTAAAGGAATCTCTACTAGATCCAAAGAAGGCTTAATTCCCCTTTACACATATCTTATCAGACCCATTATTGAATACAATTTGCCTTTTGGCATGTATTTATCTAAACATATCACACAACCTGAGAGATCTCAGAGATTCATAACTGTAAAGATCAGTGGCGTCAAAAATCATAGTTATCAGAAGTGGCAGCCCTTTCTCTGTACTCAGTTTCTTACAGACACCTCTGTGGAGGTCTATAACTAGCCTTTTGTGCCATGAAAGATCCAACCCTGTTTGAACTCCTATTCCTTTGCAGAGGTAACGATGCATGAAATACTCAGTTAATGGAACTAAACCTGCATCAGTGAATAAATAAGACATGTTGGTGTGACAGATTCATATCTTAACGTATCCCCCACCTCTGGAATAAACTTCCACTACCTGTCAAGCAGAGTAGCACCCTTGCCACCTTCAAGGTATACCTAGATGACTGGAAGGGCAGCCTCAAATTCTCTCCTGGTCTCTCTTGTCTTGCCCTCCTATAGTTTTTTTTTTTTTTTTTTTTTTTTTTTTGGCTAGGCTTGAAATGGTCTGCAGACTGGTTGCCTAGTACTTACCTATGAACAATAACAGAAATGTGTTAAGGTTTCTGCTTTATAACCTGTGGGTCAGCGACTCAGTCTTGACATTCACCAACTGTCTGCATGGAATATGAATGTCCTCACTATACCTTACAGTGTTTTCCCTGAATGCTCTGGTTTTCTTATCCCCCAAAAGTATGCTGGTTGAGTAGGTACTCTAAACTGTCCATATACAATTCATTTATTTTGGTCCTTGTGATGCAACACATGGATGGCTGAAAAAAGGTTGCAGTACAGCAGCTGACTAACTCACTTAACAAATAAGTTAATTAAATTGAAACAAGCATATGCAATAATGGACAGGTGGTCAAGCATTTTAACTAGATACCTAAGACAGCTACAGTTAAAGCCACACCGAATATCATGTGTGAAAGGGAAGTGACTGTCTGCCTTATTTTAGTCTCTGAACATAACTATATAGGCGTGACTTGCAAATCTGGGTGTACCTCTCCCCCCAATATAAAATAACCAATATACTTAGTATCCATGAAAATCATAATAAAGATTGCCATGATATACGCCCTCTCAATACGTTATATTAACCTTTGAATTGTACATAGTTTATAGATATTATGTCATCAAACAAGCACACACACACACACACACACACACACACACACACACACACACACACACACACACACACACACACATACACGCACTGACACTCTAGTACAGTTTGCTTTTTTTAAACATAATAAGCAGACACTCTGAAACTATAAAATTTACATTTTCATCTCAAACATGACCAGTAAATGTAAAACTGTATTGTTTTAGTCCTGTACAAAATAATGATTTTAAACTTTTCTAATGCAAGTTGACACAATGATAAATGCTCTCTCCTTGAATTTAGTGATCTGAGGAAGAAAAACTTAACTTAAAAAAAAAACTGCCCATACTGGGCACAGAAATACATTACCTGACTATTCCTTGTAGACAAGCAACAATACTAGGCCAGTGCAAAACATGTTTTTATTACATGTATTATCATTAGCATGCATAGTGTTTATTAGTTAAAATCAATACAAGCATGCATTTAAATCAGGACAGGGCTTTGTATTAGGTGAGTACCCCACCAGCATTTCTGCTCAGAAATGGGCGTGGCGAAAGTGATTGACATGGCAAGGGTGTGTGATGTGGCATGTTAATCATGCATGATTGACAAGCCATGCCGATTTGCCAGTGTCATCATGAATGTTCATTGTGTGATCGTACTGAGCCGGTCTTCTCTTTTTTTCTTATTTTACCAAAATCACTTTCACAGTAGTTGCAAGGTACAGTATAGTAATCACTTTTGCAGGGGGGCAAGACCCCCTGCACACTCCTGCTACTTAAATATACCAACTCCGAGATCACACTACTTTGAGGGAAATGGTAAACTACAGTATGGTTAAACAGTTGTTGTAGTTGTTGGAAGAAAACTGCAGTTTTTAGGCTACTTCTGTACCGCGGCATGCACTGGTACTGCACAGTACTTAACAGCAAAGCTGTTGGCCTGCATACCTCAGTACTCAATTATTTTGAAAGAAGATGAACAATTCAGTGTTTTGAATATTCTTACGATGGACGCAGATATTGCCATGTTTATTCACACATGTTTATGAATGTTTAGTCACACGTACATCATGCACAGGGTGTTGGGCAGGGTTTGGCCGGTCCTTGCTCCTGCGCATCTGATGGGGTACTGATCTAATACAAAACCCAGGACAGTACATAGCTGAATTTATAATGTAAGGATTTGTTTCTTAGAGGCATAGAAAATAGAAAATAAATATCTAAAACACCTCACATATTAGTGGTTTGTTATCACAATCCTTCCTTCTCCAGTGGGCTTGTTCATTTTTTTGCTGTTCTCGTAAAAGTGAAACTGCATTCCTCAAAACTGTTTACAGTAAGAGATGACAAAGTTTTCGCCATATATGTGAGTGAAATGCAAACAACATGCTCATGCATTCATTTTGTCAGAGGTCTGATCATGCTTTTTGTGTAGGAAAAAATAGAAAAACAATAACAAAAGACCAAAGTCTGCCAAATCTCTTGAAGTAACAACTTTGTATTTCATAAAATCATGGATTGTTATAGTCCCAGGATTCTTTAAACTCATGTTTTTATCAGTACTAACTGTTCATGAGCATTGGTGGCATCTACTCCGCTCTCCAATCTGGTTTGGAGATAAACCAAAGATCAGTGACTGTGTGATCTTTGAAATTAAGATTATAGGAAATATCATCATAACAGGGTGGCCTGTGGAAATTCCTCCAAGGGCTTGTCATTGTTTAACATTATGTATTATCTTTTAAATATTTCATGCATGTGCAATGAATAGACAGAAAATAATGTATCAAAAAAGTAATATCCATTATAGTATTAGTTTTGCTTGTTTGTTGAGATGTGTGAATCACAGCCAGCTTAATACCGTTTGGTACATTCTGAATTCATGATAATCCTATAGTTATATTCACAGTGCATTATGATTTTATCAGTCTTGAAGCACATTCCAGATGAATAATATCAAATAAAAACAAAGTCACTATGTTCAAAAACATACTGTGTGAAGTCCTGTAAATATCTAGTAGTTTGTGCAAAGGAGTAAGTCTCTGAGCTCTTAACCATGGGAGAGGGTTTGATTTCTTTTACCTCTGTTTGACTAATGTGTAACTAATTAAGTCATTTAATCAGGCACGGCTCTTGCATCAGCCTGAAAAGAGACAAATCCTGTGGACTTACCCAGATAATAGATGTATAAATAAATAGATTTTGTGCAGTGTCACATACGTGGTCTGAATCAGCCTAGCAGTAGACCACAAACAAGTAGGCCCATAAGCACAAGTGCCACGGACAAGAAATGTACAGAATGCTTGCTGCTGTAAATGTACAACTTCACACCTTCATCTAGGGCTGGATTCAATAAAGCCTACACTAAGTGTAAACTGTTCTGAGGAATACACAACACAGACATAACACACACCTTCTTCCTCCTAAGTTTAGTTTTCCTACTTACATTTTTGCTGCTTTAAATATTGACAGGGATTCATAAAGGCTACCACAAAGTGTAGACTACATGTACACTTAGAGTAATCTTTCTGAGTGACTAGAAAACACAAAAATGAGATAAGAATTTTATTGAATACATATCATGTACACTTAGTGTACACTTTGTGTAGGTTTTATTGAATCCCAGGCTAGTTTCATTGCCTGAAAGTAATGTATATTGTTACTTTTTATTTAAAAATCACATTATACAGTTTGCCAGACTACCTCTCACTGGGTTTTCTAAAACATGTTTTGATAAATCACTTAGGTTTCCACTCAGTAACTAATGCCAGTCATTTGTTTCATTGCAGAAACAAACTATGTTTTTTTTTTCTATTTGTTAATCAGGTAAACATTTTTTTCTACTTGTTAACCATGTACACATCTGGTAAAGTGACTTGCTCATAGTCCCACAGTAGGATAAGTGGAGGGAGAAAGAATCAAACTCTGTAACCTTAGCTACAGGAAGCAGTCCATGAAGAGCTTAGAGCCTTAATCCTCTGCACTAATTGCCACTGCATTTGGGTGCAAAACCTATCCCATTTAATTCACTTAAAATGTTAAGTTGTCTGCTTCTTATCTTTGTCCACTTTTGCAGAAGATCTCGGATTTTTGTTTCATATTTAAGCCCTATCCTCCATTAATTATTTTTTCAGTTAAATCACAGAGGATTACAGACAATTTCTAACCCCAGGCATTAGAATTTCACAGTTCATATTGTTCAGAAAATGCATGACCTGTTGTTCAGAGACTCTGAGCTGTTAACAAACTGATTTGTATAATCAAAATTATCGATTTTGAATCTTTCTACTTCATTTTGTCTTCTGTGTGACTTCGATCAAGCCCCTCAAGATTAGAGTAGCTTCTGAAAAGAGAAACGTTGTTCCGTGGTCGTATCTGGTTAAATTGTGTCCCTTTTTGGGCCTTTGAACTCCCCGTTATTTTTGGCTTGTCAGCAATTCTTTAGCAAGGAAGTTGAGAGGTATTTTGGTCTTTTCTTTGTAAAGTTTGTGGCTTTCTGGCAAATTGTTCTGATTTTAATCTCTAAATAAGGGCAAATGTATGTTTCAGACTTTGCAACCTTTGGAAAATGCTTGGTATTGTAAGCTCATTATTCTAGCAACTTCATAAATATGCAAAAGAAAAATTTAAAATCTTTTTCTGATTTTTGGATTTTTGTCTCGGATTCTTGACCTAAGAAGCAGACAGGGCAGAAGGACATTGCAGTGGGTGGCACTTTATGGTTCTGTTAGCTCAGTTAAATTTCTTGGCCATCATTTATGAATTTATTCAGTCATCTGATCTCAAGAAGATATGAGGTATATCGTGGCTGCAATTAATCGTCATGGTGTATATCCACTTGTGTGCACAAAACCTGTTATACTAACAACTTTATAAGTACAGAAGATCAATAATTAAAATATGTTCCTGAAGTTTGGAAGCTAGGATGGAAGGAAGTAATAAAGATGTGGAAGGTTTTCTTTAACAGCATTTTAAAAGGAGGGGAAGCACCAACATCCTGGACAAAAGCTGTGGTAGCTGTAATACCTAAAGATGGCAAAAACCCATCAGACCCACCTTCATAACGGTGGATTTCAATTTTAAAAAAGTATTTATGCCTGAATTAGCTAAAATAATGGCCAAGATGTTGCCAAAACTGATAATTATGGATCAGTGTGGTTTTGTGGAGGGGAGACAAACATTTGAGAACATTAATAGAACAGTGATGATCCAGAAGGAAGGAAAATGTAAAAAGCTACCAATGGTGTTGCTGGGACTTGATGCAAAGATAGCATTAGACAGAGTAAGCTGGGATTTTATGAGTAGGACAATGGAAACATTTGCATAATCTGATTCAATAATAAAGTTAATTAGGATGATATATTGAAAACAAAAATTAAAGTGGGAGGGTTCCTTTCTGACAAGATGTCTGAAAAGAGGAGCTAGGTGGGGGTGTCTTCTTTCCCATTTGTTTATCCTTATATTTGGAGACACTAGCAAAGAAAATAAGGGGCCCCAGAAATTTCGGGGTACAATTGATAAGGTAATCAAAAAGTTTAGTTGTAGACAGTATTATTTTGTACCTGATAAAACCAGAAAAGGATGTCTCAGTGTTGTGGAACATTTTGAGACAATTTCAATTCTTTTAGGGATATAAAATTAAGATAAAACAAAGGCTATAGCTGTAAACTATATACCCACACATGGATTGGTTCAGCAATACCCATATTTATGGGGACACGATAAAATTAATTATTTAGGAGACTGGTTTAAAAAGGATTCTGTTGTGGCAGGTAAGGATATGTGGGAATAGACCTTGATAACACAGAGTTCCTTGTTTTGTCTGATGACAGTATTAGCTTCTCACTTCCTCCACTGAAACAGGACAAACTATTTGCTTTGCTTTCATTTTCAGACTATTCCCTGTTTCATTTCTTCCTTTACTAAAGTATCTTGCAGCTAATACAGTATATACCTCACCACACATGTAAATCTCTGCTTAGTCTTCCTGGACTTGTGTACTGCTCCTTGTAATTCTCATTTTCCCCTCTCAGCTTTACTTTTACACTGTTCAACTCATACATTTGTTACCTGTCTCTGGAAACTTTCTTACCCTATGCCATAGCCAATGCTTACTGATTGTTTTTCTCAGCAATGTTACATTGCTGATTTGGTGGGTGGGCCCCACTCCATTTGCCCTTGCTATGCTCTGGCTTACTCTGTAGCCCTACCCTATCCCCAGTTCCCACCTATCCCCTCCAACTCTACATTTAAGCTATTCTAACTCCACCTGTACACTTATCCCAACATACCTCTGCATCAAAACAATCAGAACATAACCTAATAACAGTTGCTCATTTACTTAACAACTCAGTATGTCCTTTTAGGAGTTTTACTGCTATAACTATGACTACTAGTGTATGTTAACCTTTTATAGTGAAAGCTAATGTTTTCAGCATAGACTAAATTACATGTCATACAACATTACTGACTCAATCCGTACTAGTGCACCTCCTCAGCATATTAGCAGACTTTACTAACTACCATACCTCCCTACTAAATATAATTACTACTCCTACAAACCCACACTTACTGCATTAACAGTTACCAGCCTATCACTACAGTACTCACACTGTGCCAGCAAACCTTCTTAGGCATTTTCAATTACAGGTATTGTAAATCTGAGTATGTTACCATAAAATATACAATCAAATTAAAGGACAAATGTTTTTGGCTACATACTTTCCTCAGTAAAATATCCACCCCAAAAAATCAGTGAGACATTCACCTAAACTCTGGCCCCACAAAACAGCAAAAAAAAAAAAAAAAAAAAAACACACTAACACCACAGTATTAAATGTACCATTCCCTTTTCTTCTCCCATAACTCAATTCCAGTTCTTCCCTAAATATCCATCTTTGAAGCATATGCAATAAAATCCAGAACATACATGCTTATATTGCCACATATTCCCCAAACATAAGCATAGCAACAGAAACCTGGCTGAAAAAAAAAGATAAATGAGGATGAAATTACCCCCACCTGGTTTCAGTACAATTAGACTTCACAGGACAAATAAATTGGGTAGGTGGAATTACCATAATCTACAAAAATTCCCTAAACATAACCACATACACAAAGGAGACAGGGGTCTAAATGAAGAGATGATAAGTATTGCTGAAATTTGAATTCATCCTCAAGTCTTGATGAGTACCTTCATGAGGGGGACCCTGTTTTTCACAAAATCTCACCAAGACAACACTGAAATGTAGACTGTATTTATTTATTTATTCATTTATTTTACATTTGTTGACCAGGATAGTCCGACTGGATACATGTCCATTTTCAGCGGAGGCCTGGGGAGAAAAGCACCAAGGTAGAACATACAGTAGAAATCACAAAATGATTACAAGTTACACACAGTTTACAGGCTCCAGTTGAGCAAGCAGGTAATATAATCATACATTTTTAAAACAGTGTTGACACATTGACTGGGCCATGTAACATGATTACAGTCTATAGAGGAGGATCTAGTTGGGTTTTGAACAAGGACACTGCCATTGAGTTTTACAGTATAGCTTGAGGCTTTTTTTTAACTGAGTAAGAGAGGGTTCAAGAGTAAGATCAGCAGGAAGAGAGTTCCAAGTTTTGCCAACAGCAGATTTGTTGATTTTAGATGTTTGAACCAGTAGTTTATTAGAAGAGCGAAGTGACCTCAGGTTGCTATAAGGGTTGATGATATGTTTAAGTGCAGGCTTATTATTAGGGTAGTTGAGAACTTTATGGGCAGTTATAAGCTGGTTGTACTGAAGTAGGCTAAGCCATTCTAGCCACCCCACAAGATTTAGGTTGTGACAATGGTGGGTCCTATAGGCTGTGCCTGTTGCAAATCTAGCAATGTGGTTATAACAGCTGGAGAGTTTGCTAAGAGTGGATTTGTTCAAATTAGTGAGTAGAGGGGGGAGGCATAGAAAAGAGTGGAGAGTAGATGGGAATGAGCAATAGGAGTCCTAGCGAGTCTTTTTTATAGCATATATCATGAATAGAAGTAGGTCAAAAATAAAAAAGGTAGCTGGGTGCACAAGATCCAGGATAGAAAAGTGCCCAATCCTGGTGGGTGCACTGGTGCCAGCAATGGAAAAAATGACAGTGTAGAAACTTCAAAATCTGGAAACATTCCTACAATGAGGCTAGGTTAGGCCCATTGGGAGCAGTACACAAAAATCAGAAAAACTGATAGGCCAAAAAAGAGCCATAAAGACGATAGAGTGGAATATTGAGGATAAGAAAGAAATTATGTATTGTTACTATTAAGCAAAAAGCCCAGAATTTCCAGACACAAGATATACAAAAAGATTAAGAGAAAAATTAGAGGAAAGAAAAATACTTCCACAAGAAAAGCTGTCAGAAGCCTTAAATAAAAAAATGTGCTCATTAATACAACAGATTTGTGAAAAACATTGTATAGACCAAGAAATTTTAATCTGTCTGGGAAAAGAAACATCTGAGGAAGTGCAAAAATACAAAAAACATCTACAGATTTTTGGAAATTATAGAAAAGAACTAGGGACATGGGAGAGAAAGAGAGAGTGGATATGGTGCAATATTTATGCAAAGTTGAAAGCCAAATTAATCAATATAAAAAAGGCAGCCCCAAAGATATTCAAAGAGAAATATAAGCAAAGGCATCCAGATATGGAAAATTTCACAATAAAAAAAAAATATCACAAAGAGGAAATTTAGAAAAGAAGATTAATAAAGTAGAAGCTAAACATAGAACCTGAAGTTATGGAATGCCTGCAAAGTGAGAGATTTGGTGTAGAAGGTCTAACACAGGTTACATCGCAGCATGATAGAAAGAGTCCCTAAAGTAAGAAGAAACAGGAAGATCAAAAGACATTTGAAGAAGAAATATGGACATGTGAAAGAAAAAAAGATTTAATATGGTGTAATATTTATGCAAAGGAGAAAGCAAATATGAAAAGAGCAGCACCAAATATATTTGAAGAGAAATACAGGCAAAGGAATCCAGACATAGAAAACTTTACAATACAAAAAATAAGAAGACAAAGAGGAAACATAGAAAATAAGATTAGTAATGGAGAAGTTAAAGAATGGGAAGCAACAGGACAGCTGCCATATGAAGATATTTTGGAGCCTTCCACAGGAAACCATTATAAACATTCATTTGAAAATGGACAGCAAAGGGAAGGAACAGGAAACTGTGACAACTCTGACAGTCAATGTGGAGGAGTGATAGGCCAGTGAGTTCACATATGACAGAGCAATGGATGACACAGGATGAAATTGAAGAGAAAGTTCACAGAACGATGCTATAGAACTCTGTATAGAATGCCTGCAGGAAATGGAGAACAAGGGATGTGCCTTTAATTTAGAAGAAAATGAGCTAAGAGAAGAGTTGCTTGATTTAACAGAGATAGACAGACATATTAAAATCAATGAAAGAAACAGACTGCAGAAGGTCAATAAAACCCAAAAAGTCAGAAGTTTGATAAAACAAATGAACACAGTAAATAGGACTGCCCATAGCGATCCAGGTGATATTACAGAAGTAAACAGGATATATTACTGTGTGGCTAAATTAATAACTGATGAAGTTCTACCACAAGAACACAGGGTAGTGAAGGAAAGGAAGGGGAGAAATTGAATACCATCATGGAAGTATCAAATAGAGAAAACTATAAAGCAATTAAGACAAGAAGTGTCACTGTTAGAATATAGAAGATGGAATAGATCAGCAAAAATACTTAGAAAGATAGATGTGATAAAAGCAATGAGCAGTATTAGAACAGACCAGGATCTATCATGCACTATTGTAAATAATAAACTAAAAATCTCAGCACAGGCAGAAAAATTTAGAAGATACAGATAAATATAAAGGAAAAGTACAAAATAAGCAATTTATTGATGACCCCAAAAAGTTCTACAGAGAATTGGGAAACAAGGCAAAAGGAATTGAAAGACCACCCAAAAAAGAATAACTAGATACATTTTGGAGAAATATCTATGAAGATCCTGTGGAATATAACAAAGATGCTAAATGGATAGAAGAAGTAAAAGAAAGAATAAGAAGTTCAAAGGTACATGATATGAAATGGGATGAGGTAATGGCCAGAAAGAGTGAGATAAAGTCAAGAAAAGCCTACAATTTTAAAACCCCATTCCCAGATGCAGTACCTAACTTTTAGCTAAAAGTATTAACATCTTTGCACGAAGATTTAACCATGAGTAAGAACTATTTATATGCACACCCCAAACAGACACCAACCTGGTTAATAACAGGAAAAACAATGCTCCTACTTAAGAGTGAACCTGCAAGTTATCCTAAAAATTATAGACTAATAACTTGTTTTCCGATGACGTATAAAGTATATACTGGAATTGATGCCGACAGAGTTTATAGTCATTTAGAAGAAAATTCAATCATGGCAGTAGAACAAAAGAGTAATAAGAGAAAGTCATATGGAACAAAGGATCACTTGTTAAATAAAGTTGTAATGGATAACTGTAAAAAGGAGAAGAATCTACGTATAGCATGGACTGACTACAAAAAAGGATTTGATAGTATTCATTGATTATTATTCATTCTTACTGATAACATTCATGGATAAAAGAGTGCTTAAAAGATAAACCCTACACTGATCAACTACATTACAGTGACCATGAAACAGTGACAAACCACTTTGCAGTTAAGCCATGATAAAGGACAAATTATTATTCCAGGGATAAAAATTCAAAGGGGGATATTCCAGGGTGACTCCCTGTGACTGCTGCTATTCTGTCTTGCCCTTAATCCTTTAAACTGTCTATCTAACAGATTAGTAATCCAGCAAAATGGTGAACAACCAGCAGAAAAAGCAGCAGCAAGTCCAGCATGGATAAAAGTGCCTTTAGAAGGCTTATTAACAAACTCACACTTAAAAACAATAAAAATATATCAGCAAATAAAGTGAGATACTAGCGCTTTCATCCTGGTACCTTACAGAACTTCCTCAGATAAATATAAACAGGCTATACCCAACTTAGCCCTTAAAAAACCTCTGTTGAAGCCACAATGTTTCCTCTTCTCCAGATTTAAAGACAGTGTTCAAAAACATTACATATTATAGCTTTAGCTCCAAAAATCTAACAGACATAAAATTAATGTTTAATTACATTAAAAATAAGTATACAATAAATAATTTATAAATAAAATACTTAAAAATTAAACAGACACCTATATTAAATATATTGCTACTAATAAATCATAGATAAAAATTAGAAACAAGCATAGTTATAAATGAATTCATTTCCTACCCCATCCTAATGTGTTAAACAAGGTATTGGAAGTGTTATACAAGGATACACAATAAAACTTAAAAACAAATAAACATCAAAAACTTCATATTAGCACCACTGGGAACTGAAAGCATATCTTAGTTTTCCCTGAATACCCCTTCAAATTTGTCATTTTAGAAAAAGTGGATGCTAGGAAATGTGGGGGGGGGGGCTTAGCAAGTATGGCTAGAAATAAGGGAATTGTACTGGCAGCTCTTTCTTGATGCTTTTAAACCCCCAAGACTTAATGACAACTGTAATATAGCTTGTTTGTTGAGAATGAAAACCCATGAATGATGATAGTAGTGTAGTGGTTATTACATCTATGTGATGTTCCCCTCATGTCAGTTAATAACTTCCCTATCTGGCACTGCCCTTGCTAGGACTGGCTCCAACTGGGGTCTTCAGTTTTGAGGGCTGGTGCGTGCCGATGTCACCTTTGTGGCCCACATTCTTTCAGCCACATCAAGCATCTCGCGCACCTTGGAGGGAATGAAGGCTTTTGAGTGCTGGACGTGCGTGTGCGAGACTAGAGGAATGAACCCATATGCAGAATACTGCAACATGGAAGAGGACATCTATAGTTATGGTAAGATTTTACACAACTTTTCGTTCTGTGGCATTTGCATTGTTTCTGTTTTAAGTATTCATTAAACGACATGAAATGTTACTTAAAATTGACTGAAAGACAGCAGTGTATGGATGTAAAGTCAATGCAGTGACAGGTGAAGAAAGAGGTGTGATGTACTTTTTTACAGGCAAAGTACTGCATTGTGGGATATCTAGAGGCAGACTAAACAATCAAGATCACTTCAAGGTGTTAGACCCCATGTAGTCACTCAGAAATGTATAAAAATATTTAAAAACATGTAAATAGTCCCAGAGTGGTGGTAAAATGTAGAAAACACCAAACCATGATGAAATACGCATTTTTGAGTCTGTGAGTGCAGTTCTCTAAAATGAGACATAAAAACATCCAGAATATTTTCTATTTCAGTAACTTTTTTACTATTAGAGGAGTTTAATTCTTTGTGGTTAGATTTAGCAATCATTTTGTTCTAGTAGCCAATTTATGCATGGATTTAGGTTTCATGGAATAATTGGTTATACATTTATCAAAGTTTTGTTGTAAAATTTCTAAATATTTACTGTTTAAACTATTCTGTCATTTCCTTTTTGACTAATTTTACTTTACCAATTTTCTCCTGCAAATCTATCAATTCTTTGTCCAATTGTTTGGGTTATACTTTTCTGTGGTGCATGCCAAAACCAATGGTCTATGGCTGACCAAGTTTGCAGATGACTGCAAGCTGGGCGCAGTCATCAATTCCATTAGTGATGTGGACGTCTTCCAAGATGGTCTAGCATAAATGACTGATACCAGAAACATGGCTTCAAACTGAATGTCAGAAACATAACCTCAAACTGAATGCCAGAAACATAGCCTCAAACTGAATGCCAAAAATGCATCATCATCCTGTTTGGGAAGAGTGGCATTGCCACAAATTATCACATTTATAACATGATCCTAAGCATGCAATCAGTCATGAGGGACTTGGGCACCCAGGTTGATAGCAGCCTGTCTTTTGACCACCATATTGCCTCCATTTTATGGAAGGCTTTCTACATAGCCCACCTCATTAGGAAGGATATCTCATCCAGGTACAAAGTGGTCATAACATCCCTGTATTCTTCCTTTATAAGACCCATTGAGTACAATGCCACTTTCGGCATGTACCTCACCAAGCACATGCAACAGCTTGAGAGACCACAGAGGTTCCTCACCAGGAGAATCCAGGGACTCAAACATCAACCCTACACAGATAGGCTAAAAGCCCTGTCCATCTTTTCAGTCTCATAGACCTCTCAGAGGTGACCTCTGTCTGGCATACAAAGCAATCTCAGACCCAACCTTGATAGGACTGCTGCATACCTGCAAGTCGAGCTCCACTCGAGTAACCCACACGTGTGACCAAATCTGGGTCTGTGACATCAATGGGACTTGGCGGGACTGATTTGTGTCCCAAAGACCCCCCCCCTTCTGTGCAATAGACTCCCTCTCAATGTCAAGCAGAGTACCTCATCCATTTTTAAGCACAACCTGGATAACTGGATGGGGAACAGAAAATACACCCCAGGATTCCACCTGTTTCCCTGCTGGACAGGGGCAACAGGTCCTGACTTGTCAGAACATGGGCTAAATTCTTGACTACGCTTGTAAGGGCTTAGGGCCAATAGTCTAGTAACTTCCTATGATTCTATGATCCTATGTGTAGAAGGTTCTGGGTTCAGTTCCCAGTGGAATTAATATGAATTTTTTTATTGTGTTTTTGATGTTTATTTGTTTTTATGTTTTATTGTGTATCCTTGTGTAACATATGTAATATCTTGTTTAATATATTAGGATGGGGTAGGAAATGAATTGATTTATAAATATGCTTGTTTCTAATGTTTATCTTCGATTAATTAGTAGTAATATATTTAATATAGGTGTCCATTTAATTTTTAAATATTTTATTTATAAATTATTTATTGTATACTTGTTTTAAAGTAAGTAATAGTTAATTTTATGTCTGTTAGATTTTAGGAGTTAAAGCTATAATATGAAATGTTTTTGAACACTGTCTCTTTAAATCTGGAGAAGAGGAAACATTGTGTCTTCAACAGAGGTTATTTAAGGGCTAAGTTAGGTGTAATTTGTTTAGATTTATCTGAGGAAGTTCTGGAAGGTACTAGAACAAAAGTGCTACTATCTCACTTTATTTGATTATATTTTTATTGTTTTTTAAGTGTGAGTTTGTTAATAAACTTTCTAAAGGAAGTTTTATCTGTGCAGACCTTGCTGCTGCTTTTTATGCTGGTTGTTCACCATTTTGTTGGATTACTGGTTTGTTTTTGTGTCTCTGTCTGATTTTGGTATTTAACAGATTAGGCCATGGGTATAATTTGGCTCCTAGAAAACAACAGTGTAAAGACCTCACATCCTCTCTTTGTCAGTGATTTAAAACTGTATAGCCCATCAGATGAGGAACTGAAAGCACAACTGCAAGTAGTCAAAACTTCTTCAGATGATATATATGTCATTTGGTCATGATAAATGTGCAAAAGCAACCTTTAAAGCCAGGAAACTGCAGCACCGAGAAAACATCAGTTTGAGACAAGAATGTGAATTAAAAGAACTTGAGCAAGAGGGAGTGTATAAATATTTCGGAATTGATGAAGGGTCAACAATAAAACCTGAACAGATGTGAATAAAACTTAGTAAGGAATATTTTAGAAGACTAAAATTAATACTGAAAACCGCACTGACATCTAGGAATGACATCCATGCTATAAACCAATTTGCTCTTCATGTTATAAATTAGAGTTTTAGAGTGACTGACTGGATTCAAAAGTTTTTGGATCAGCTGTACAGGAAAACAAGAAAAATGCTTCATGCTTATAAAATGATGTATAAAAATCAATGCATACCAAGACTATATATTCCTTGTTCTTGTTTCACTTAATAGTGTTATTATCACTATTAAAGTTGCTCACCATCATTTACTTTATCAGAATCTTAAGAAGCAACTAAATATGATTAATAATATTTAGGTCATGTGTTGTTTCCTGCATGTTTCTTCTTCTTTTGGCTTTTTCTCGGTTAGGGGTTGCCACAGCGGATCACGTGTCTGCTCATGATTGGCAGTGGAGTTTTTACCATGCTGAGTTGCCAGCCCAGCACCCAACCTTCCACATATGGTCACACACACACACTCATGCCTAGGTTCAATTTAGAATGTCCAATCCACCTACAGTATGTCTTTGGGATGCGGGAGGAAACCGGAGCACCCGGAGGAAACCCATACGACCACAGGGAGGACATACAGACTCCGCACAGAAAGCACCCCAGCCGAGGATCGAACCAGTGAACCTCTTGCTGTGAGGCAGCAACGCTAACTTCTGCACCACCGCGGCCACATGTTTTTGTCTGTAATTAATGCAGATAGCAACTATCATCTGCATAAATGTATTTTCTATATTCAATGCAGAGATCTGAGTTTTAATTTTATTGCAGGAGCAATTCTGAAGTTCTTTCATATACTATGTGTAACTAAATCAAAATTCATAACAAATACTATATAGCTAAATTAAAAAAAAAACAAAACCAAATCAGGTCATTGACCCTCAACACCAAATTTTAGAAAAAACAAACTCCAAAACCGTACCAGTCACAATGAGTTTAATGCTCCAAAATGTGAACAACTAAGCGCTTTTGTCAAGGTAAAAAACCAAAGGCATCCTCAGAGTTGTTCATACAAATACATTCCCCACTTTAAATACTCATTCAAATAATCAACAACCAATAACAATTAAATAATTAACACTTTTAAAAACACACTGACATTACAAAACACTTTTTTAAAAACTAATAGGTTCTCTTTACACATAAAAATTAATACATTCTCATAGTCATTCTTTAACCACCTAACACACTAAATAATAATAATAATGCTTAATAATACTTATTAAAACACTCTATTGTGTTTAATTTCCATGAATGGCTTTATTGAAATAAAATCATTTAAACCTGGAGGGGGTTGTAGCATTGGTCCGTAATTGCCACACAGACTCACGGGCTTCCAATATTGATTCCTAATCACCCCCACATACATTTTCAGCCATTCTGTCAATAATAAAAAATATAAATTTGTTAAAATTGACACACCTAATAGAATGCGAATAAAGAGCATTATGGGGGTCTTTGTTTTTAATCGCTCTCACATGTTCACTAATCCTGTCCCTTAATTGCCGGGAGGTCTTTCCGATATAAAAACCGGGGCAAGAAATAATGATATTAAAATCAAAGATTTACAGCACAAAATTAATGAATTAAATAAATCTATAGTTGAGGGTGCTTTGTTTGAACCATATAGAGTGAATTATAACAAAGTTTTGTTTGATGTTGACAAGTTTGTTAAAAAGAGTATTGAAACTAAACAACGTAAATTAACCCGTGGCACTCAAGATTATTTAAATAATGTGGCATACCCTAACGGACAGTTTTTGTCAAGTAAGGGTGTTGCGACTGGTGAAAAAGCAAAAGGAGGGAATGGTAGGGAAGAACATTTATCTAATGAATTTAACGATGGGGGTGAACAACAAGGGTCTGATGGTTTTAGAGAATCCACCCAGACGATCGGAACCTCTGAGGAATCAGGCGGGTTCCAAACAGCCGAATTGGTCAGGGGGCTGGAATCAAGGAGGGAGACAACAGCAGCAAAGGAGGCCTTGGAGGAATGCTCAGGAGAGGAAATGGAATTAATAGTAGGCAACTTAGAACTGAGTGAATTGTTTGAGCCTAATTTGGGTTTTAATGATGCTATGAATATCAAACATGACTTGGATTGTGAAGTAATAGAAAAAGATGGATTCATGATTTACAATTACACTGAATTAAATATAGCAAACAAATATTTTAGCCTTCTTAGGAAAGGCATGTCTTTTGTTCCAAGTACTAAGTTTGATTTAGCAAAGATCCTTTTAAATTTGAGGTTATTTATGCGACAGCTTAACCTCAAATTGTACTTTCAAGGCAGTAGTGGGGGTCAGGGAAGACAAACACTCACTCGTTCAAGTACATTTGTTCCCCCATTTAATCCTGAAAGTTGTTTATTTGAAAGATATTGTGAAAAGGAAATTAGATATTTAGCCAAACAGAGAAATGTATTTTATTCTAATTTGTCTAAAGAATAGAATCAAATATTACATCTTCTGGCAGGGGATAAACAATTACGTATCATGACACCTGATAAGGGGGGAGGTGCTGTGATTATGAGATACATAGATTACAGCACACAAATGGAAAAAATACTTAATGATGAAAGTACGTACCAAAGAGTATCTAGAAATGAGGTAAACATGGCCTATGGATGGATAGATATAATATTGGAGCAAGAAGTCCTTGAAGGATGAATAGATACGAAAGACAAAGAATTTTTGACAGTCCCATTTCCTGTTATCCCAAAAATGTTGGGGATACCAAAGACTAATAAATCTGTTGTCAACCCCCTGTTTCGACCCATAGTTGCGGCTAGGGGTTCTAAAACTGAACCTTTATTGGCTTGGGTAGATAAAAAGGTGGGTAATTTAATTGAGGGGGTGCAGCATATTATTAGGGATTCATGGCATTGCCTCCAATGTTTGGCTAAGTTTCGAGCTATTGATAAGGATTCTGTTAGTTTTTTGACAATTGATGTTATTAACTTGTTCTCAGTCATTCCATATACTATTGGTATGGAAATGTTTCGAAACAGTATTATTAACCTTTCCGATATGGAAGAAGACACAGTCGAGGTTGTGGTGTAATTTATGGAGATGGTATTAAAGAATAACTTCCTCATGTTTGAGGGAGAATTATTCCACCAGGTTGCAGGAGTGGCGATGGGAGCAACATGTGCTCCCATTTTTGCCAATCTAGTGTTATATGACTGGGAAAAAGCATTTATATTTGGTTCAAAGTATGGTGATCAAATACTATGTTACACTAGGTTTATAGATAACAGACTAATTTTGTGGAAGGGGAACAAGGAGGAAGCAAAAGACTTTGTTGAATATCTGAATGGTACAACAGACTTCTTGAGGTTCACTTTCAATTGGGACAACAAAAGTATTAACTACTTGGATATTAAATTTGTTGTGGAAGATGGAATTTTGGAAAGTGCAATTTTTAGGAAAGAATCCTATTCTAATACATTATTGCACTTTACCAGTAACCACCCAACTTTTCAGAAACGTGGAGTGGTCAAGGGTCAGATGGTGAGAGTGTCAAGGTTGACGAGTGGGGAAGTAGTTTTTAGGAATGAGATGTATAATTTGATAGGGATGTTCCTTGAAAGAGGTTACCCCCTTAAGTTATTACTTAACATTAAAAAAGAGGTGGTTAATAAAAGAAGATCTAGTTTTGCGCCCATTTTAACAGCTGGGGACGACTTCCAGTTTAGAAGAAAGGAAAATTTCAACTCAAATGTTATGGTCCTAGAATTTGGTGAAAGGACGCCTGAAATAATTAATATATTAAAAAGAAGTTGGAATTTATTCCTGGAAGTAGATACGGTTTCAGTAGTTGGTGCGAAACCTCAAATAACCTATAGTAGGGGTAAAAATATAAAAAAACATATTAGAGAGACAAACTGATCACAATAGATATTTTTCAAACATGTCTAAATGTGGTAGGTGTAAGAATTGTAAGTATATAAACAATGGGCCTTATGTTAGTATTAGTGGTTACGGTATTTCAGTGAAATGTCCAGGGAAGTGTAATTGTAATACCAAGAGGGTGGTGTATGTGGCAAGTTGTCTTTCCTGCCCCGGTTTTTATATCGGAAAGATCTCCTGGCAATTAAGGGACAGGATTAGTGAACATGTGAGAGTGATTAAAAGCAAAGACCCCCATAATGCTCTTTATTCGCATTCTATTAGGTGTGTCAATTTTAACAAATTTATATTTTTTATTATTGATAAAATGGCTGAAAATGTATGTGGGGGTGATTGGGAATCAGTATTGGAAGCCCATGAGTCTGTGTGGCAATTATGGACCAATGCTACAACCAACCCCCCCCCCCCCAGGTTTAAATGATTTTATTTCAATAAAGCCATTCTTGAAAATTAAACACAATAGAGTGTTTTAATAAGTATTATTAAGCATTATTATTATTTAGTGTGTTAGGTGGTTAAAGAATGACTATGAGAATGTATTAATTTTTATGTGTAAAGAGAACCTATTGGTTTTTATAAAAGTGTTTTGTAATGTCAGTGTGTTTTTAAAAGTGTTAATTACTTAATTGTTATTGGTTGTTGATTATTTGAATGAGTATTTAAAGTGGAGAATGTATTTGTATGAACAACTCTGAGGATGCCTTTTGTTTTTTACCTTGACGAAAGCGCTTAGTTGTTCGCATTTTGGAGCATTAAACTCATTGTGACTGGTATGGTTTCGGAGATTGTTTTTTCTAAAATATAGCTAATTTAAGCTGAGTAATATACTGACACTGGAACACTGGGAGAAGCCACTTTTTTGGATATGGAAAATTGGGTTAATGTTTGTCTGATATGGCTGTCTAATACCAAAAGGGAATTTAGAATATATATACACACACACACATATATGTGTGTGTATATATATATATATATATATATATATATATATATATATATATATATATATATACACACACACACACACACACACACACACACACACACACACACATATACATATTAATTTTGTGGTTATCCCCACTAGGAGTGACAGATGGATATTGTGTCCTCAAGATTTTCATACTGTGAATTACTTTTTATGTTGCAGTACAGTAGCACTCCTCCAATGGGTTGAAAACCAAAGATGTCATCCTGGCATCACCCCAGCTACCGTTTGACTATTTAAAGCCCTATTAGCACTACCCTGCCCAGTCAGTTCCCTCCCCCCTAACCATCTTTGTTGTTAACCTACTAATAGAGCCTAGTCCACCAGTATCACAGAGAGAAAATCGCTGCTGCACTGGACTAGCCAGGGAGATGAATAACTTGAGAAGACTCAAACGTATGGACTCAGTACTGTTATGATTTAAGTTGCTCACCATCATTTACTTTATCAGAAACAAATAAAACAACATGGATTATTTTCTTATTAATCACATCCATCCATCCACAACCCCCTTTGTACATGGGTTGCTTTAAATCCTCTCACTACAACTGCACTGGGTTTGTTTTCTGACTATAGCATCACTTTTATTGTACATTGAATGGATGAGTGTAATGTCATTCCCACTACATATTTAAATGGATGATTGTAATGTCATAATAAATGCATGCCTGTAATATCATATCCATACATATATAAATGCATGCCCTTAATGTCATACCCACTACATATTTAAATGCATGCCTGTAAGTCATACCCACTGTATATATACCATGCCCATAATATCATATCCATACATATATAAATGCATGCCCTTAATGTCATACCCATACATATATATAAATGCATGCCCTTAATGTCATACCCACAACATATATAAATATACAATTGTAATGTCATACCCACTTTATATATAAATGCATGCTTGGAATGTCATATCCACTACATGTATAAATGCATGCCTGTAATATCATACCCTCTATATATATAAATGCATGACTGTAATGTCATACCCATACATATATAAATGCATGCCCTTAATGTCACACCCAATACATGTATAAATGCATGCCTGTAATATCATACCCACTACATGTATAAATGCATGCCTGTAATATCATACCGTCTACATACATAAACATATGCCTGTAATGTCATTCCCACTGTATATATAAATGTACGATTGCAATGTCATACCCACTGTAAATATAAATGCATGCCTTTAATATCATAATAAATGCATGCCTGTAATGTCATACCCACTGTATATATAAATGCATGCCTGTAATATTATAATAAACACATGCCTGTAATGTCATACCCACTGTATATATAAATGCATGCCCATAATGTCATATCCACAACATATATAAATGTACAATTGTAATATCATACCCACTGTATATATAAATGCATGCCCGTAATGTCATACCCACTGTATATATAAATCCATGCTCGTAATGTCATACCCACTAAGTATATAAATGCATGCCTGTAATGTCATACCCACTACATGTTTTAATGCATGCCTGTAATATCATACCCTCTACATATATAAACACATGCCTGTAATGTCATACCCACTACATGTATAAATGCATGCCTGTAATATCATACCCTAAACACATGCCTGTAATGTCATACCCACTGTATATATAAATGCACGATTGTAATGTCATACCCACTGTATATATAAATGTACGATTGTAATGTCATAGCCACTGTATATATAAATGCATGCCTGTGATATCATAATAAATGCATGCCTGTAATGTCATATCCAGTATACATAGATATATATATATATATATATATATATATATATATATATATATATATATATATATAATCCATGCCTGTAATGTCGTACTCATTACATATACACTTATCCAGTTCTATTTAGACAGACAGACACACACACAAAAAAATAGGCATACAGAATTAGAACTTACTAGGACAGATCTGGCATGCTAAGGATTACCTTTGTATATTGCCTGGTAAATTTATAATTTTTGGGAAGCGTAGTCCCTTTGTCTTATTACATCTCAGAAGGTTGATAGTTAAGTCTTGTGCACAGGTTTACTTTTATTTATTTAACATAGTAGTTTTCAAGACTAGTTACTTGCCTATCATTCTGTATGTAGATATATATACAAGCAGTTGATATTCCTTTACTACCCCTGACCTTATTCATCTTTGACACAAGATACTTGCCACTTCAAAGAGACACTTTAAAGGGTTGATAGTTCTTGCTCGTTATTCCTAATGATTACCTTTTATCTCTGAATGCCTTTTATCTATAGATATTCTTTCTTTTTGTTTGTGAAGTTTCTGTCTCTCCCGTCAAGATCACTCATTTCTTATAACACAGCAAGATCCATTCTATGACAGCATATATTTATATTTAATCTGTATACTTTCAAGAAGCCTGTTTTAACTTTGTGCTGATTTTATAAAAAAGAACTATTGATTCTTCCAAGTTACATAGATGGCTGTCTAGAACTGAAACAAATATAAATGTTATTTAATGGAACATGAGCAGGCAAGATTAACTAGTAAAAATAACCCTAAACAAATGTAAAACAGAAAGAACAGATGCAGGAAATAGTAAGGAAAATTCTGAACACTCATTTGACACTGTTTAACATCAACTAATTAAGGAATGCACCAAAATCAGACTGAACAGAACAGAGACGCAAGAGGCAGTATATGAAATGGCACATAATAAAGTAAGCTTTTCTTAAATTAATTTGAATTACCAAGGCATGCAAGTACAATGTACATTTAAAAACCACTTTTAAGAAATATAAACAGTATCTCAACACACATTCCTTGCCATTTGATGACTTTTCCATCCAGAATTTGCAGCTGTCACATTAACACAGATAAAATTATACGTCGACATATTACTAGGGTAAGTGAATACTTGGCCAACATGCCCTGTTCTCTACTGTAGTGAGATCCCTGAGTTTGTCTATTTAGTTAGGGGAGTATGGGGGCACAGCCTCCATATTGGGTGGATTGGGGGGAATAGCCCGCACCTAGGTGGGTTTTACTTACCTCAGCATGAGTTTCATTTACAGTTGGCCATGTATTTACTTACAAGAAAAAGAAAAATAATCTGGTTCCACACAGCAGTGAAAATCAATATGTCCTTTATTGTAGTAGGTAAGCGCTTTCTTGGAATAACATCCGCTTCATCAGACCAACAAAGATAGAATAGCAGTTACATTTTTAAACACTAAAACATCCAATCAAAAATCAGATAAAATGTGCATCATAGTTAAAAGCCATGTGATAAAATACATCTGTAGAATATATAGATCGTTAAAAAATTGAATAAAACAGACTAAATGAAAAATATGTACTTAAAACTGGTAACAAATACAATAGTAAAAAATAGTAAAAAATAATAGAAGATGGGCTATTGAAACATATATGATAAAATATTAAAGGAGAGATCAATGCTTTAATGGCCGTGCTTTAAGGAAGGGTTTCAGGGAAAGTCTGTTGTTTAAACCAGGAGGTTTATCAGCTTGAAAGCGCAAAATCCATTTCTGTTCACTAGATTCTGTTCTATTATTTATGTCACCTCCTCTCTTGGTACTATATAGAATCTCTAGTAACATAATGCTAAATTTATGTTCTTTACCCTCTTTAGCTACATGTAGTGATAGTGCACTGGTTTCTTTAACATTCCTGATATTCCTAAGGTGTTCAAGTATTCTATCCTTAAACACCCTGTTCGTTTTCCCTATGTAAAATGAGAAGCAGGTAGTACAATAGCAAAAACAGACAACATTTTTTGTTCAACAATTTGCATAAAAAGCAGTATCTATCTTAAAACCCAAAGTGGGATGTGTGAAATGATTACCAATATGTATATGTGTACAGGCCATACAATTCCTACACATATATGTACCAAGTCTATCAGATATTATAGTTGATTTAGTATTAAAAGATGGATAACAGAGCTGACTCTTAAGTGATCTATTATTTCTAAAAGCAAAATCTGGCTGTGTGCCAATGACCCCATTCAACTCATGTACAGTAGACAGAATATCCCAGTTCTTTTTAATAATATCACATGCTACATGCACATTACTGGCAAAGGTCAATGGCATCCTTAGTTTATTCCTAGAGGTATCAGTGGAAGCATCACTTGAGAAAGTATTGTCAATATTATCCCTGTTGTTAATACTAGTGGGGAGGGAGGAAAAGTATGGCTGGCACTTAGATCTATGCCGCCATCCTTCTGCTATTTGAGAATCAATAAGTTTACTACTATAGCCCCTTTCTAAAAATTCTTGTTTAAGTGTTTGTAATGCAACAATGAGACTATCATCATCATTAAAAAGTCTCATAGTTAGAAATATCTGTCCTTTCAACACATTAAATTTCATATGATTCGGATGCATACTGCCATAGTGTAGAACATTATTCTTTCTAACAGTTTTCTTATACAAAGTAGTAGACACAGTGGATAAATTATTTTTAGTAACTTTAACATCCAAAAACTCTACTTCTTTATCAGAATATTCATAGGTAAAACTCAAAAAAAGTATTTAACTGATTTAAGTATAAAAGAAACTCTTGTAGCTGCTGCTCTGAGCCATGCCACAACAAAAAATATCATCCACAAAACATTTATACCATTTGATGTTAACCTGGTATTCATTATTTGAAAGTACATGTTTAGCTTCCCAATTAGCTAGGGATAGGTTGGCGTAGCTATTAGCACAAGCTGTGCCCATAGCTACATCAACTTTTTGTGCATAATAAACATCATTAAAAATAAACACATTGTTTTCTAGGATGATTTCCAAAAGTGTGCAAATAAGTATCACCTTAGTATCAGGGGTGTTTCTCTCACACAGTAATTTTCTGACATTTTCAATTCCCCATTCATTGGGTATAACAGTGAACAATGATTCAATATCCAGAGTTACAAATAAACATTGTCCTAAGATAATTTCATTTTGTTTAGATAGCTCATTTAAAAAACTGTTGGTATCCTTTAAAACAGTGCTACAATTAGCCAAGGCAGCATGCAAAGTCTTTTCTACAAAAATAGAAAGTGGCTCAGTTATGCAACCTCGGCCTGAAACTATAGGGCGCATAGGTGGAGTTAAGGGATTCTTATGTATTTTGGGTAGACCATATATCAAAGGGACTGTTGGATGTTCTACCTTGAAATACTCAAACAGTTACCCAGATATCATGCTTGTTATTAATAAATCAAAGATCAAAAACTGTACTTTTTCTATGACACTACTCAGTATATGCATAGGTAAAATGGCATACGTATCAACGTCACTGAGATGACAACACAGATTCTATATATTTGTCCTTGTCGATAACAACAATACCACCTCCTTTATTAGCTGGATGTATTTCTATACTATTTAGTTCTTTCAATTCAACTAGAGCTTGTAACTCTGCAGCTGATAAATTACTAAAATTATTAGTTTGCTTATCTAGAGACTTCTCTCTAAGTTGTTTTTCACAAAGGTCAATGAACAGATCTATAGTAGAATTACTAGGTGGTATGTAAGTGCTGGGCTTTCTAAATATACAATCAGCATTATTAGAATTGCCAAACATAGCTTTAAGTGTAAGAGTTCTGCCAAAAAGGTGTAGGTCTTTAATTACCTCTGTTATGTCCATTTTTTGAGCTGGAACAAATGTTAGACCTCTGTTTAACACAGATAATGGTGAGTCAGTTAAATTTAAAGTAGAGATATTGTGAACTAAGCTTGTTTGTATCTCTTCCCTGACCTTATTTCATCCTCCTGGCTGTGTAGTCATCGTGTACGTTGATTTTGCAGGCGATTCCTCTATCTGCCTCTTATAGGCAGTGGTTCTTTCAATAAAAAATGTCCACGGGTGGAGCCTGATAGTACAGAGGCCTGCTCTGTGGAATGCAAACTCACACTGGAAGCCATGCTTGTTTTAGGTCTAACAGCTGCAGTGCTTGTGCTAGCATCAGAGTGACTACTTATAGCAGCTACAGAAGTATTTAGGTTGACTTCTGAAACAATTCCCTCACTTACAGGAACAATAGGAACACTGGGTAAAAGTTCTGTGGGTTCTGTAGAACTGGTAGTTTTAACAGCATTTGCATATGCTGCTTGTTCATCTGAAACAGTTGAATGCAATGTAGTTCTGGGTCTTACAGAGCTCTGCCCATTTCCTGTTATATGCTGTATGTTGGAGTTAGTATTAACCCTTTCATTTACCCAAGAGAAGACATTACTTTCTTTAAAATCCTTCAAATCCCTTTGTAATTTTTTGTTTTTGGTTGATGTACAACTAAATCTGTACGCAAACTGCATCTTGTCTTTTTTTCGATTTAACGTACTTTCAACGTACAGACTAGGACCTATATATATATATATATATATATATATATATATATATATATATATATATATATATATATATATATATATGGGTGTTTATTTATTTATTTGACATTTGTTTACTAGGAAAGTCTGACTGAGCCAGAAAGTGCCCATTTTCAGTGGAGGCCTGGAAAGAGAAGCTCCACAATCACAATCCTTCAGAAATCAATTAGAGGTGGGTGTGGCCAAGATGTCAGAGAGATAACAGCACTTTTTTGATGCTCTGCTTAACAGAAATTTCTCTGACAGGAAATTTTCTTAATATTATTTTAAAAACATCTAAGTTTTCTTTCACCTATATATTTAGATACAGTGGATTATTTTTTTCTACAAATATTTCAATTTTGGTGAATAGAAAGTGAATTACATCCTGTCAGAAGTACAGCAGCTGAATATAACAAACTCTCTCAGCCATGAGTCATTCAAAAGCCTCTCTCCAGGAAACTTCCATGAAGAAAGAATTACAAACAATAATATCCAGTATTCAAGATCTTTCCATGAAAATGTGCAATTTAGAAAAAATCATGGAAAACATGAAGAAAGAAAATAGAAAGCAGATTGAAGAATTCAAGGAGATAATTACAAGACACACAGACCAGATAACAGAAATTGAAGAAACTCTTAATGAAATAGACAGAAGACAGCATGAAAATGATAGCCAGATTGACTTCTTACTAAAGCAAAACACCGCACTTTCAGATAAAGTGGAGGACCTAGAATCAAGGTCACGAAGAAATAATATTAGAATATATGGCATACCTGAAAAAATGGAAGGAAATAACACAATACAGTTCTTGAATGACTGGTTGCCTAAGACACTAAACCTACCTGAATCTCTCTCTTTTGGGATAGAGAGAGCTCACAGGTCATTGTCAAATATGTCTGTGTCAAAAATCCAAATGCTTCAAGATCCATTATTGTAAAATTTTTATCATCTCAAGACAAGGACTTAATCCTGAGAACAGCGTGGGCAGGTAATCCTATACAAATTAATGGTCAAAACATAAGATTTGACAATGACTATACCTCTACTATAATAACTAAAAGAAAAGCCTGCATTCCTCTCATTAAAAATCTAAAGAAAGCTGAAATTAAAGCACAAATCATTTTTCCTGCCAGAATTAAAATACATCTATCTGAAGGAATAAAAATATTTAATAATCTTGATGACGCCTCTGAATATGTGAAAAAGAATAAGATTTGGAAAACACTGAAGATATGGACATCTCATTACCTAGTTTAAAAAGGCAGGCAACAAATGGAAAAATGTTATCGATTGATAAAACAAGCAAGAAGCTTAAGGGTAAATAATACAAATGAAGCTCTTCCACAATCCCTTCAAATCCCAAAATTTTCATGCTACAAATCACCTACATCGGGGAAAAACATACATGTTAAGGTAAAAATCATTTAATATTTATTAAGTATGCTTATTTATTTATTTATTTTTAAATTTATTTGCTGTTTAAAAGCCTTTAATACAAATACGCTAGAATGTTAAACATAGATGTTAAAATTCTAAATCTTCCCTTGACAGAGTGTGTTATAAGTTGACAACTACATAGGGGCAATGTAGCAATACCATAGAAATATTGGTTAAAACAAGACCCCCCCTTAATACCGGATACTGTATGTGTATTAGATTGTGATGATATAGATCACTCCGATAAGTGAAAAGAAGGCTCCCTATCTCAGTGTAATTAAATGAAAGTGTAGCCCCTTTTTGCATTAGCGGGCTTTCTCTCCTGTTAAATGTCATGTTATGCTTGGGTCCTTTTAGAGCTAACGGATATAACTTAATGTGACTTGTACTAAATAGTTTAAAAGGTATTGGAAATTGTTCTTTATCATAATAAGAAAAGATTGTTTTCTTTCTAAGAATCTGTCATGACATGTAAAAATGCATTCTCATACACTTGAGAGGTTTGTGTCTTTACTAAATGTGGTTTTGGGTCCATCTGCTGATGGAGAGGGAAAAGGAGAGGTATTTTCTGATGAAAGCTGGTGGAGTGTGTGTTGCAGGGACAGAAGGGTTTGTATGCTTGATATCAGATACATTGGCCAGTAAAATTGATAGTTACAGAGAATTTTATATTTATATAAAATGGGGAAAAGTTGTTTTTTTTTTTTTTTTTTTTGTACTTCATATACATGCTTTTTGAGTAACATATTCTGTTTTTCTTTTCTCTCACAAAATGCACATCACGAGTATCTTGTGAACAGTTATCATAGCTTGCTGCAGATTCCCTAGCGAGAGCTTTTAACCACCAAAATTCAAATGTTAAAGGAGAAGGAAGGGAAAAAAAAGGAAAAAGAAGGCTGTTGCCTCGAGACATCTTGGTCAGATCTTCTTTGTAATACAAGAGACTTATGCATGTACTCTCTCAAAGTCTCTTTTGTCATATGAACTTTGGTTACGTATTCACGTTACCAGAAATCTTCACATGAAAAAAAAAGAAAAAGAAAACGGAACAACTGAATGCTTTATCACATACCAAGAGCGACAAAGAAAAATATATAAAAAACATAGACATATATAAAGGTCCTTTTTACTAAACCAGTGTTGATGCCTTTGTTGTTCCCTTCATAATAAGTTTTCTGATGACATGTTTTACAAAGTAGTTTACACTTGATCATTAGTTGGCAGCTGTAGCTAACAGATACAGTGAAAACATAGACTAGGTCATCTGATCCTGTTTGGTTAGCAGAGCAGAAAGCGGCATATACAATGGTTATAAAGCCACTAAAATACATTATCTATTGGGGGTTAATGTGTTCTTATTATTTTTAAAGTAGATTTTGGGACAGCTATGTATTTTCTGTGCTTTCATCTTGATATCTTCGTCCACAATCTTATTGATTATATGAGTTGTTGGTTGATGGCAATACTGCTGGAATGGGGAAGCCAAAGCTGCAGACAGACCATTACAATAAATAATAATTCTGTTATAAAAGGGTGAAATAATATATTGGGGCAGGAAAAATTTCGGTTCCAAAGAAAAAGAGACAGTTCTGCTTAGAGAATGATCTTAGTTGTTACTGAAGTGATGCTTTTGCCTCACTAGTCAGTGATAGTAGTAGAAGACTGTTAGGAGGGCAGTGCAAAGTGGGGATGGTTACTCTTGACTTATAGTTACTACTTTCATCAGGACATGAGGACAGTTGTTATTTCCAAAGGTAGCCTTTACTTTTTAACTGCTTTTCTAATTAATAGTTTATATTATGTTGGATTTATAGTGAATGGTGAAATTGTGATCTACTTAATCCACCTCCAGCTACATAAGTGCATACTACAATCTGACATTTTCACTAATATTCATAAAATATTGAATGTTTTACTGTCTGTAGACTACATTTTCTAGCAAAAGATATATTGCATGTTAACAACTGCCACTCTAACTGAAAAAATATTGGTAAAATGTGTTAATGTATTTTGTTAAAAAGGACAACTTAAGGAAACACATTATTACTATAACATCTAAAACTGAAGTGTCCTTGAAGGTTAAAAGCTGTGACTTCATTATATGATATTTTTATCAAAATCAGGCTACACTACATAGTTTCTTTAGACTCACATCTTTGGAAAGAAAAGCTAATGTTTTTGATGATTACACAGATCTATATACCTGCATAGATATTTGTGCAACTAAAATATTATCTTCTCATGTAAAAAATTCTCATTAGTACATCTTTATTTTAAATATCTTTAATACCTTAAGAAATTATTTAAGGTTAATCAGATATGTTTTTTTTTTTTTTTTTTAGGGGAAGGAAAAACTGGTGATTTTATATCTTATATAAAAGGAAAATAAGCCTATAGGCTATATATTAATATGCTGATTCTATAGTAAATATTAACACTGTTGTGATTTCACAGACAAGTTCATACAGGAATGTTTTGTTACATGATAAATGTTCTTATTTTTATACATAAACTTCTTTACTGAATTCCTAGATAAGTAGGTTTTGATCTAATGTAGTATACTTAATTTTAAATTGTTTTTTTCTTAAAACTTGCATATTTTCTGTCCTTGACCTAGCACTCTTGTGTGGGGTCATTTACTGCACTGTTATAACTTGATATTACTTGTGAACCTCTGCTATCTCTGTAAAAAACAAAAAAAAATATCTTGCTTTTTTCCCACTTTTCTGAGAGTTAAAAAAGTTCAGTTACAGGCTTGCTGTTCCTGAACTGTTTGAAAGTTTCTGTGAGGCCATTTTGCTTGGGCTGAAGGAGGGTCTCTGTTCATCAGTGGCAGTGACTAACATTGAGCAGCTCTCCTGCCCCCCGTAGAGGTGGTTACTGACTTGAAACTGTAGTTTTATTGGCCACTAGGGGTCATTTCCATAACTCCTTCATCTTCCTCTCTTAAAACCTAGTTGCCTCGTGGTTTGAGCATCTTTTCAGGCTTGTTGGCTGTTGGTGAAGCACCTCCAAGAGGAAAAACGCTGAGAGAAGAAGGAGCCACTTTTGAGATTTTAAGTATTTTTCTCTGTTTATTTGCTAAGTTTTTCTGCATAGCTGCCTAGGTTGAGCATTTTCTGGCTTGTTAAACTTGATTTCTGTATTAGTAGCTGTATTTAGAGCACAACCAAAAGCTGTTTGCTGAATTTCCTGTTTGCACTTAATTTTAAATTGTTTTTTCTTAAAACTTGCATATTTTCTGTCCTTGACGTAGGACTCTTGTGTGGGGTCATTTACTGCACTGTTCTAACTTGATATTACTTGTGAACCTCTGCTATCTCTGTAAAACAAAACAAAAAAAATATCTTGCTTTTTCCCACTTTTCTGAGAGTTAAAAAGTTCAGTTACAGGCTTGCTGTTCCTGAACTGTTTGAAAGTTTCTGTGAGGCCATTTTTCCTTGGGCTGATGCAGGGTCTCTGTTCATCAGTGGCAGTCACTAACTTTGAGCACCTTCCCTGCCCCCAGAGAGGTGGTTACTGACTTGAAACTGTAGTTTTATTGGCCACTAGGGGTCATTTCCATAACTCCTTCATCTTCCTCTTAAAACCAAGTTGGCTGGTGGTTTGAGCGTCTTCTCAGCGGTGTTGGCTGTTGCTGAAGGACCCTCCAAGAGGAAAAACACTGAGAGAAGAAGGAGCCACTTTTGAGATTTTAAGTATTTTTTCTCTGTTTATTTGCTAAGTTTTTCTGCATAGCTGCCTAGCTTGAGCATTTTCTGGTTTGTTAAACTTGATTTCTGTATTAGTAGCTGTATTTAGAGCACAACCAAAAGCTGTTTGCTGAATTTCCTGTTTGCACTTAATTTTAAATAGTTTTTTCTTAAAACTTGCATATTTTCTGTCCTTGACCTAGCACTCTTGTGTGGGGTCATTTACTGCACTGTTATAACTTGATATTACTTGTGAACCTCTGCTATCTCTGTAAAAAACAAAAACAAAAAAATCTTGCTTTTTTCCCACTTTTCTGAGAGTTAAAAAAGTTCAGTTACAGGCTTGCTGTTCCTGAACTGTTTGAAAGTTTCTGTGAGGCCATTTTTGCTTGGGCTGAAGGAGGGTCTCTCTGTTCATCAGTGGCAGTGACTAACATTTAGCAGCTTCCCTGCCCCCGTAGAGGTGGTTACTGACTTGAAACTGTAGTTTTATTTTCACTTTTGGGTCTATTCCTGCTTCTTTCCAGCCCCTGCTATCAAGCACGCTTTAACGTGCTTTAGCACTTAGCGGAGTTGCCACTAGAGCAGCATCGGGCAGCCGGTTAAACAAGGTTAAACTCTTTCTGGCTCCAGAAAGTCTGTTCTTCAATTTTTCCCTTAGAACTGCTCTGTTAGGAACCTAAACAGTTTACACCTACACTAAAAAGTGCAGCACTTGTTCCAAATAGCTTTTTCTTCTCAAAAGCTCAGCACCTGTCTTATAAGCATATCCCTTGTCTTATAAGCATTCTCTTTGCAGGTCAAGCACTCCTATATTATACAAATCTCTCACTAGCAAAACCCCCAGGAGTGCCCACTTCCCTGCTAAGCCCACTACTTTTCTGTCTCATACCAACTCATAATTCTTTCTAGCATGTCGAAGGGTCAGATGCTGGCGTCCTCTCCTGCCCATTTGGTGAATCTGGGAATTCTGAGACAATGTTACAATTGCCTCATGTACACGGACAACCATCTCCTCCTCCCATGTAACACTAACACTTGTGAGAGATGCAGCTATTTAGCCAGACTGGAGGCTGAGCTCTCTCAACTCAGGACTGGCAAGACCAGGCAGGAGGAGAAGGCAACTACACACACCACAATACCAGTCTCACATAACTCAACCACACCACTGAATCAAACACATAAACACACTAAGACATACTCGGTTGCTCTGAGTAAAAATTTACCTAAACAGCAGAGGCCTCCAAAGCAGACACCCAAGCAACTGCAAACTCAATACACCACACAAACAACACATAAACAACAAAATCAGTGTGCAAAGCAGTCACTGCCCTTAAGGCCAACACCAAACATACTTGTCATAGGTGACTCCATAGTCAGACACACTGACGTCCCGCTCACCAGACTGAGTAAGGAGAAGGTCACAGTAAGCTGCCTGTCGGGCGCTAGAATCCGCCACATAACACAAGCACTCAGGTCTCTCAACAGCAGGTATAAGTATGACTCAGTCATTGTCCACGCTGGTGTCAATGACCTGAGACGTACCTCCTTGGACTACATGAAAAGAGACATTGAGGAGCTCTCTGATTATGTAGCCCAGGCAGGTATGACCCTGACCTTGAGCAGTATCCTACCTTCACCTAGAATGATGCCACAATACAGTGATAAGATGATCAGCTTTAATAATTGGCTTAAATTCTGGTGTCATTCAAAGGGGATCCAATGTCTGTCTGCCTGGGATGACATGCTGGACAAGCCACGCTGCTTCGCAAGGGATGGCTTGCACCTGTCACCCCTAGGCTTCCGGATATTGGCAAAGGCTCTTGCCACCCCATAGTTCCTTTTTAGGCAAGGCTCAAATTCTAAACCTACCACCCTAGAACACAAAAAGTAAAAACTAAGGGTAATGCTGCTCAATGCCAGACGTCTCAATCTCAACATGCACGCTCTCGAGGCCCTTCTCAGTATCGAGAACATCGATGTCTGTGCTGTGACAGAAACCTGGTTCAAGGCTCCTGAGAGCACCCCAGCACTAGCAGGTTTCACCTCATATCATGCGTTCCGGCCCCAAAATCCGGACAACACCAAGAAAGGAGGGGGGTGTCCATATTCATAAAGGACACCCACACCTCAAGGTTGGTGGCAACGCACGATGCATCGGAGACCATCCAGGTGCAATTAACCATAGGCAAGACTGCTCTGCAATTTGTAGCATGTTACAGGCCACCCTCTCAAATTCAGGAACCTCACATGGCCTTCCTGAAAACAATGGAGGGGATAAATGTATCTCCAAACACCATCATACTAGGTGACTTCAACTACTCTAATATAGACTGGGAACACTACTCAAGCCCAAACATTCTAGCCCAAAGGTTCCTGGAGTTCATAAACTCAAATGCCATGGAACAACTAGTCACCATCCCCACAAGAGGAGAAAACATACTTGATCTCATCATCACGAACATGGGATCACAATGTTCAACACCGAAGTATACCCCTCACTGGTGAGATCAGATCATAAACTAATCTCGCTGGAGGTCCTCATCCCGCCCCACCTGAAACAAAAAGACCACAGTGAAAAACTTCTCAAAAGCCGACTTCACACTTCTAAAAACTAGTGTGGTCTCCTTTAAGGCCCCTGAGCCAGTGGTAAACATTACTCAAACCGCTGAATCACTTACAAATGCCTTCTACCAGCACCTACAGGACTGCATGGATCAGGCAATCCCAAACAAAACTAAGACTCTTTGTACCAAAGGCAAGCGTCCAGTCTGGTGGACCCCAGCCATAAACAAGCTCTACAACAAAAGGAGGAAGCTACTACAAGATAGAGCAAAATCCTTGAAAGGTAAGACACCTTTGATCATTATAAGTAAAAACTAAGAGCTCTCATAAAATCATCCAAGGCAAATTTTGAGAGAAAAATCGCCAAGGATTCAAAAGACAATCATAAGGCCTTCTTTAGCTATGTTAGAAACCTAGGAGGAAACTCCCAGATATGCTCAGAATTAGTTCAAAATGATGTGAAGATTACTGAACCTACACACATTGCCAACATACTGGCTGACAGGTTCAGTGCAAACTTCTCCCTCCCCCAAAAGGAGAGATATCTATACCAGAGGATTGTAGCCCCCAAACATCTCCAACGCCCAGGTGAGAACTGCTCTCTCCAAAGCAAAAACACAGCATCCATGGGACCGGATGGTGTCCCGGCTGTGTGCTCCATGAACTCAATGAGGAATTAAACCCGCAGTTACGACAGCTGTTTAATCTTAGCCTCACCTCAGGATACGTACCCAAGGAGTGGCGACGGCGACTGTGGTCCCACTTCACAAGGGCGGTGCCTCCACCGACCCTGGAAATTACCGTCCCATTAGCTTGACAAGCCTTATCTGCAAAGCCATGGAGAGGATCATAATGGAACTCATAAATAAAGACATAGGGAACTTGCAGACTTTGGATCCAACCCAGTTTGGCTTTGTCAAAGGCAGATCATGCCTTTTAAACTTGGTTGACTTTTTCGAGACAGTCACCAAGGCCATTGATGAGGAAAGGCAGTCCATACAGCCTACCTTGACCTGGCAAAGGCCTTGACACAATACCCCACTCAGGTATCATCAAAAACTCATCAGCTTGAATGTAAACCCATACATCACAAGATGGGTTACAAACTGGCTAAGTGACAGAACCCACAGGGTCAGAGTTGCTGGAGCCATGTCAGACTCAAAGCCTGTCACAAGTGGTGTCCCACAGGGCTCAGTCCTGAGTCCACTCTTGTTCAGCATCTACTTTTCTGAAGTACAAGCAAACACAGGAGGGTTATGGCTGACAAAGTTTGCAGATGACTGCAAACTGGCCATAGTCGAAAACACATCTGACACAGATATCCTTCAGAAGGGCCTCACAGAAACGGATAACTGGTGCCAGAGCCATGGCCTAAAGTTAAATGCCAAGAAATGCATAGTCATACCCTTCGGGAAAAACAAGGTTACCCCTAGCTACCATATAGGTGGCAATCCACTGAGCACAGAAGAAGTCATCAGGGATCTGGGGACCCAGGCTGACAGTAGCCTTTTGTTTGACACTCATGTTGCTAAAGTAGTTAGGAAAACCTTCTACATTGCCCACCTGATCATGAAGGGATTCACATCTAGATCAAGGGAGGTCATCGCCCCTGTACTCATCACTCATTAGACCTATGATTGAGTACAATGCCCCATTCGGAATGTATCTGACCAGACACCTGCAGCAGCTGGAAAGGCCCCAAAAGTTCCTCACCAAAAGGATAAAGGGTCTCAAAAATATGTCTTATGCTGCCCGACTGAAAGAACTCCAGCTCTATTCAGTCTCATACCGCTTGCTCAGTGGTGACCTGTGCCTGACATATAAGGCCATGTCAAACCCTGATTTGATGAATATGCTTCACCTCAAAAAATCTAGATCCCTCAGAACCACAAGGCGGGAGACTTAAACCTTGACACGGTTATTAATAGAACATGCTGGAGGGACAGATTCATCACCCAGAGACTCCCTATGCTGTGGAACAAAATCCCGGTACATGTGAGGCAGAGCACCTCGCTGGCCTTGTTCAAGAGGAATCTTGACCAATGGATGGGGGATCGCAGATATACCCCAGGGATTACTTCAGTGTCACTGCTTTACAGAGGCACAGCAAAATAATAGGCATAGTTTTATTCAAACTAAAGGGGTGGCGAAAGCCAAATAACTATGGGCTAGGCTTATAAATGCCCTTGGGCAGATAGCCTAGTATGAACCTATGAACCTATGAACCTATAAGATCTGTATTAGTATAGAATAGACATAAATGAATATGATATACTATGTCATAATACAAGTTTAAAGACACTGTTCTTAAAATTTTTGAAAATTACATTATTCATGGTAATTGATGTTTTTCCACAATATCTCCTACATAGTAATACCTGTTCATCCTGGAGAATTAATAGGTTGTAGTTTGTTGATTCAATAAAATATTAGGTAGTAGCATTAGAGAATGATAGTCTTGAGCACTAAGGATGATAGAGGGTGGTATTGATGACTTCTTCATCAATCCAGGAACTAGATGTTCCATGGTTAGTTTTGTATATAGTTATATTTTCATCTTCTCTGAACGTTACTTGTTAATTAAGTCCAGAATAGTATTTATCCATCAAAAGCTTAAAGTAATCAATGTCTGGGTTTAAATGTCTGTCTCTGAATGCACATGGTCTTAATAACCCTACTAAAAGAGGAAGGTTACTCAAATACCTAGCATCTAATAAAGCTGACATTATATTTTTGCAAGAAATGCACATTATTCAGAAAGATCTAGGAAAAAATGGCTTTTAAAGGTTATAGTATTCTAGCTGAATCTCATTTCCAAACAAAGAGAAGAGAAACCATGATTTTGTGGAAAAATACATTACCAATACCTAAAATAATTAACAGTTTCTCTGATAAAAATGGTATGTTGTGTCTAGTAGTATTGGAATTGAATAAGAACTATTTTACTTTAGCAAATATGTACTAGCTACCTGGTATTGGTGCTAAATCTGCAAACAAATATTTGGAAATAATAACAGCAAATTCTAAAGGAGATATCATTTTGGCAGGTGATTTTAATTGTATTCTATCATCTAAAGATACCACTAATGTCAGCAATATTAAGATACCTGCATCAGCCAAAAAATTGATAGATTTTGTCTCATTATATAACCTAAAAGACATATACATGATCAAAGAGCAGAGGTCTCTAAATTTTGCTCACTTTTCTTATAGATATGGTACACAGACGACTATTGATAAAGTGTTTATATCTGACAGCCTATTATCTAAGACTCAAGATGTAGTGATTACATCATGCCCTCTGTCAGACCACAATGCCATACTATTTAAAATTAAAATTAAACCAAACGATCTTATTCATTGGCAGAGACTACCAGCCTATATTATTAAGATAAAAGGATTCAAAGAATGGTTTATAAAGGAAGTAAACTATCATATTGAACTTAATAATAATAATAACACAAATAAAGTGTTTATTTGGGACTCTTTAAAATCTTATATATATGGGAAAATAAAAACCTGGTATTTACATAAAAGGAAAGAATGGGACAAAGAATTATTAAATCTACAATTGAAAATTGACACTTTAAAAAAGAACTTACACCCCAAAGAATTGGGCTCGAATCTGGAATTAAAACAACTAAATCTCGAATATTAATTCTTAGTCATAAAGTAGCAATTAATTTAGAGAGGTTAAAATTACAATCTTATTCATCTAATCCAAAACATATGCATAGATTAGCAGCCAAAACGAAAAGTTTTCACAACAGTAAACACATAATTGAAATATTAGACTCATCTAAACACAATTCAAAACCTTCTTCAGATCTAAAAGATATTTTAGAGATTTTTCGTTCATATCATGAAACAATGAATAAAGCAAACTTAAACTTTACTAATAATAGTTCAAAAATAGAATTTCTAAAAAACAATATAAATAATAAACTTTCTAAAGAACAAAATAATAGATTACCTAAATCAATATCATTAATAGAAGTTAAAGAAAGAATACAAAATCTTAAAAATAATAAAGCCCCTGGTCTTGATGGCATAATAGGTGAATTATATAAAATTTTCCCTGATTCTGCTTTGAAGATATTAATGAAAGCACTTGAGGAAGTTCGTATTAAGTGACAAACTTTGTCCTCCTTGGAAATATTCGCCAATTTCTCCCATTCTAAAGCAAGATAAGGACTCCAAATTTTTTTCATCATATCGTCCTATTTCCCTATTAAATATAGATTATAAAATATTTACGTCTATTTTAGCAAACAGATTAAATCAAATGATGCCGACTTTAATAAACAACGATCAAACAGGTTTTATACTGAACAGAAAAGTTCAGGATAATACTATTAGACTTTTAACTTTAATAGATTTTGCAAATAAAAAAAAAAGAATTATCACTCATCAGTCTAGATCTAGATAAAGCATTTGATTCTATTAACTGGACATACTTATTTATGGTACTAAAAGAATATAATTTCTCCTCAGAAATCTTAAACTTGTTAAAAAAATTATATGAAGGTTCTATAGCGTATATTAAAATCGGCGCTTTTTTATCTGGCCCACTTCAAATTCTAAAAGGCACTAGACAAGGTTGCCCTTTATCCCCACTACTATTTGCATTAGCAATAGAACCATTTTCTAATTTTATAAGAAACAATATAAACATAAAAAGTTTTGATGTTAATGAGAACTATTCTTCTAAAATTTTACTCTTTGCAGATGATATCTTATTAACTATTGGAAATATTGATTCATCTATTGATCACATTATCAGATCATTAAAACTCTTTGAGGAAATCTCAAACCTTAGATTTAACCAAAACAAAACAGAAACTATTCTCATCAATAAAAAATTGAATAACACTCTATCTAATTACAATAACTTTAACTGGACCAATGATAAACTGAAATATCTAGGGGTTCATATTCTGTCTAAATGGAGGGACACTATAAATATAAATTATAAAATGTTATTAAATAAAATCACAGAATACATTAATAGATGGAAGAAAATGTTCTTTACTATAGAAGAAAGATTATCTCTGATAAAAATGATTCTATTACCAAAAATTCTTTTTTATCTTCAAATATTATTGGCTTCTCCTTCTAGAAAACAACTTAAACACATAAACACTATATTAATTAAATTTCTATGGTATCCTCAAAAACCAAGGATTAAATATGATTGGCACTATAAAAACTGGATTGAAGGAGGGATTGCTTTTTCCAAAGTTTGAGCTTTATGCTGATGCCATTATTCTTAATATAACAAGTCTGTGGTTAAGTCCAAAATACCATTCAAATTGGAAACATTTACACAAAACAATACTATTAAGTAATTTTGACAAGTTTTTCAAAAACATATATTGTTCTGAAAATATTAAGCTATTTATAGTTATTAAAGAATTCCTATTCAACAATGAGCAGGAAAAATCACATCTTATTCCTATAATTAAATATATCTTGCAAAATTTTAAAAAAGTAATGAATAAGAACCTTTTGAACAACAATTTGTCCATTCTAATGTTTCCAATAATCTTAACCAAGGGATGCTTTGATTCCTTTAACATGATGAAAATAAAAACTATGGAAGAAAATGGGTTATTATTCTGGCATCATGATACTACCTACCTTTTAGCCAGGTATAATATCTACCAAAATAACTGGTTAAATATTCAAATCTTCAGAGAATTTATTTTAACGGAATTTAAAAGACATCATTTTCCTGCTATAACAGACCTCCCCAAAAAATTATCCATCCTCTTTGACTTTACCAATATAGGCTATAATAATGGTATCTCATTGTCAAGATTTTACAACATTCTTAGATCAGATCTAATAATATCAGACGACAATTTATGGAAATATATCAACAATTTCAACAACTCCCAAATACATATAAATGATAAAACTTTAATTCTCAGATCTGTTTACCATACCTCTTCTTCCACATATTGGAAAATTTTTACATGGAAATTAATTCATAGAAGTTTTATTACACCAAAAAAAGCCTCTAGAATAAGCAAGAAAGATCTTAATAGATGTTGGAGATGCGAGGAGCTAATAGATGCCGACTGGGCACATATGTTTTTAGAATGCAGAACAATAACCACATTTTGGATGGAGTTTAAAAATGTTATTAAAGCTTTATGGTCAGACAGATGCAAGATCTCTGATTCTATGATACTTTTTAATGCACCAATGCCAAGGTATGTTCCACTGAATCAAATGAACCTCCTTTGGACTCTACTTGCTATAGCAAGAAAAACTATTATTAGAAATTGGAAATGTAAAAATAACCTCTCATTTAAGGAATTTATATCTTTTACTAAGATTATTTGTAGTAGGGAATTACAAACAGCTATGTTACACTCCTCAAACATGACTCATAAACAAATTGCCTGGATAAAGCTTAAAAAACTATTAGACAAAATGTAATGTTATTGAAGATTTGGTATCTATTTTGGACTTTGTATATAGTTTTTGTAAAAATTTGATATTACGTTGTTTGTTCTTATTAAAAATTGTAATTATACTCTTGAAAATCAATAAAAAAAATGAGAAAAAAAATCATTTAGAGATATTTTAAATAACAACGTATCAGGTTACACTACAAAACATAGGAGTGAAAGAAAAATGTAATGAGAAAAACAGGATATGTGTTTCATAGTAGAATGCAATGAGAAATAATAACTTCATTTTTAGAAAATATGTGAGGAAAACTCATTAGTCATATTATTTGTTACATAGATTGATATGTGATAAATGAGATCAGAGATAATTCTAGTAAAATATTTAAAGAGATATTAGAGATTACATGATTAGAGACAATGAGGGGAAATTGAGTGATGTCTTAGTATGAGAGATGGTGTTCATATTATGGTTATAGTAGGAAGAAGGATAGAGAGAAAAGATTATAAAAAGAGTGCAGGTAGGATGTCTTCATGTAGCTTAAGTGAGTAGGGAGGAAAGCAAAAGAGGTGGAGGAAAGGTCTCTAGAGGTGAAATGAATAAGGTAAGGCAGTGGGGGAAAAAGAAAGGCGTTAAGCATGCGGTTAGAGAGGGTTGTGAGGGGTGACTTAGGTTGAAGGAGGGGGGTGAGTGAAGTATAGTGAGTAAGTTCAGCCAAGACTGGCAAAAGTGCAGGTTCAAGAGTTTGAAAAGTATTCTTTTAGGGAGCATTTAAAGGTGGGTAGATTAGAAATAGTTGTGGTGGTTAGAGATAAAGAGTTCCATTTTTTTGCTGCTGAATATGAGTATAGGTTTTGTCCAGGGGATTTATTTTGTTAATTAATGGTGAGACGTTTTGCATTTGTGTATGTGTGCGTGTATATATATATATATATATATATATATATATATATATATATATATATATATATATATATATATATCCTGATGGTTTTGAGACCACCTCAGGGGGTTTCAGTTCCTCCCCCTATCTGGTTATCTACCCCTAAAAGATCTAGGGAATCTGATTCCCCACAGACTCTGATGAGGATTCCTTGTTCTACTCTTCTCAATTGCCATTACCCTTGGATTGTGGTTCTAAGGAAGAGGAGGAGGAGTCCTTAAGTCCTCACTCCTCTTTGGAAGACTTGTCCTTTTCAGGTTACAGTGGTTCACCTGATGTAGAATTTTAATTGGGACTGCTACCAAATTTCTGACATAGACAAAAGTTATTATGAGTTGCTGCAGATAGACTCCCCTAAGCCTTATGCTGTTTCCCCAGTACTGGCTGCTGTACTGGATGCTTTTTCAGCTGTTTCTTTGGCTCCTGATTACCATCCTCCTACCCTTGAGAAGCCTCACCATTTTTATAAGGTTCCTGAGGTTTTCAGGTTTCTTTATAAGTGTACTTCTGATCCTGCTGTGGTTTCTGTCACTGCTGAGAAGCCTTCTTGGCTTTTGTTTTCCTCTAAACTTCTTCCCACAGACCAGGATAGTCAAGCTATGGAAAGGCTGGGGAAGAAGGTCTACACTTCTTACACTTTGTCATTTCATGGCATTAACTATCAAACTGACATGACCCGGTATACTTTATTCCTTTTGTCTCAGCTGGAAGGGGTTAAGTCTGACCTGCCTGATTCTGAGGGTAAATCCACTGCTCTTTCTTTGGTGGGTCACATTTCAGGTAGTTCATCACTCCATTAAGTATAGTTATGATGTTGCTGATGCCTCCTCTAGAGCTGCTACTTCAGGTATGACCACGAGATAATATTCCTGGCTGGTCTTCAGGCTTTGCCAGATGAAATTAAGGGTAAGCTTCTTGATACTCCCCTAGGTAATCAAAGTCTCTTTGGGACTCCAGTGGCAGATTTACTTAAGACCTTACAGGACCAAGGCAAGGTCATGAAGGACCTTAAACAGTTTTTTATCTCTCCCATTTCTAAGTTTCAGAGGAATTATCCTGCTAAAACTGCCTTTGTTTGTAGGCAGCCTCCTCAGCAATCCACAGGTAAGAAACTCCCTAGGCGTGTTTTTTCTGACAAACACACCCAGATGTCTAGACCTCAAAAACCTTCCTTTCAGGACATATCTGCCTCCATCTTACATTCTTCCTTTCCTTCTCCTTGGCCAGGCTCTCTGGTCTCTCAGACTGTCTCTGTTTCTCCCTGTTTGGAAACAGATTACTACAGAATTTGGGGGTCCTTTCTATCATCTGTCAGGGCTAAGTCATTGTCTGGAAATCTCTTCCTCCCATTTTCATGGATTCTCTTACCCTCTTCAGATAAAATTTCCAATGTTTCAAGGGTGTTGTGGGATGTACTAGATTAGGGCATGATTCAATCTGTGCCAGAGACCCTAAAGGGCACAGTATTTTATTCCAGGATATTTCTGGTTCCCAGAAAGTTGGGGTCCTGGTAGCCTGTAGTAGACCTTTCCTTTGTGAATGCTTTCCTCAAGGTATGCACCATCAGGCTGCTTTCCTTCCAGACCCTGTTTCCTCCTCTCGCTTCCTCTAGCCTTCCTAGTTTCTTTGGATCTGAAGGATGCTTACCACTATATTTCCATTCACCCTCTGTTCAGGAAGATTTTATGTTTATCTGTTTCTTCCTCTCATTTTCAGTTCTCTACTTTACCCTTTGGTCTTTCCACAGCACCAAGTATATTTTCCAAGTGCCCAGCTCCACTCATAGCTTTCTGCAGGCTTCAAGGAGTACAAATATGTCCTTATCTGGATGATCTGCCCCTTCAAGCTTCCTCTTTTTCCTGCAGGACCTGCTCTTTACTAGGCTCATGTTGCACAGTCTGGGTTTCACCATCAATCTCCAGAAGTCTGTCCTGTCCCCCCTGTCAGGACCACATTTTCCTGGGATGCAGGATTCAAACTGTTCCAATGCTGGTATCTCTGCCTACTTCCAGGGTACTGTGTCTAAGAATTTACCTGCAGTCCTTGCTTCCTTTGTCTCTCATGAATGCCAGGGAATTTTGAGGGTTAATGGCCTTGACCAACCCCATGCTCCCTTTTGCCAAGCTTCACATGGGAAAGTTTCAGTGTTACGTGCAGCTAGTGTGGCTTCAGCATTACTACTCACTGGAGTTTCCAATTCCCTTACTTCCTTGTATGAAACTCAAGCTTCAGTGATGGATTCAACACATATCTCTCAATCCAGGTGTTCCTTTCCAGCCTCCTGTTCTGTCTCAGGAGCTCTTTAGTGATGCTTCATATCAGGAGTGAGAGTCTGCTTCAGGCAGTATGAGGGTTTAGGGTCTCCCATCAGTGACTGGGTCACATCAACATCAAGGGAATGTGGGCACTTATCCTTGCTCTCCAGGCCTTTCATCTCCATTGTCCTCAGGCCCTTTAAGGGTCTATATAGACAACACCACAGTCAGATGGTACATCAACAAGTAGGGGGGCAGAAGGTCCTATCTTCTTTGCATATTAGCCCTTCAGAACTGGGATCTAGCTATCCAAATGCAGGTTTCTCTGCAGGAAGTTTACATTCCATCAGGATAAAACCTAGTGGCAAAGTCTCTGAGCAGGTCCATGGCATAGCGTCAGCTTCACAGAGTGGTGTGTTTGGACATAGTTCATTGGTGGGGTATTCCTCAAGTAGATCTCTTTGCCTCCCCTCTGAACAGACAGCTACCCCACTTCTATTCCAGAACCCCAAGTCCAGTAGCTTAGAGGGTAGATGTCATGTCTTTTTCATGGAAGGGGGTTGTTTCCCCTTCCTATTCTTCTGAGAGTCTTGCACAAGATAACACAGAATTCTCCAAATCTTTTGTTGGTGACTTTCTTTTGGCCTAGACTGTGCTGATTCCCCCTCCTTTTTCATCTGGCCAAGGGCAATCATCTTAAGATACCACATCTGATGGATCTTCTCATACAAGATGAGTGGTTTTCCTTCACCTTCGTCTGTAGACTCTTCAATTGATTCTTTGGGTGATAGAGTTTTAATCCCCCTTCAACACCATTTCTGTAAAGATGTGCTTAAGGTTCTGCAGGAGGTTAGAAAACCCAGTACCAGAAATAATATATATCCAAAAGAAAGAGATTTTCTCTTTGGTGTCTTAAGCTTCTCCAGAATCCCTCCTCAGTAGGGCTTTGGTTCTGTCTTACTTATGTGAACTGCTCCATGCTGATTTGACATATTTCTCTGTTAAAGCATACTTGTCAGCAATCACTGCTTGTCTGCCTTTGACTCCACTGTTAGCCTCTTATTTTGAGATTAAACAATTCCTGAAAGGTATCCTCCACATCAGGACTCCAGGAAAGCCAATCCCTCTTCCTTGGGACCTTATTTATTTATTAGTTTATTTGACAAATTGACCAAGGCTACTTTTGAGCTTGCTGTTTCTTCTCTGCAACATTGCACTCGGGAAACTGTTTTATAGGTTGCTCTCACTTCCACCAAGAGAGGGTATAAAAATCAAGTTTTGATGGCGGTTTCTCCTTTTTTTATTTTTCTAAGGGACAATGTGTCTCTGCAGATGTATCCTTATTTTATGCTCTAGGTAGTCAATACATTGTCCCTTAATCAGTCACTCCAGCTTCTTTCCTTTTTTCTTTCCCAGCACTCTGCTAATGAGAAGTTTCTACCCTCCATGGATCTTCATAGACAGCTCAGGTATTATCTAGATAAGACAAAGGCTATACATAAATCTGAGCAATGTTTTGTTTCTTTCCTTTGCTTGACATTGGGTTTGGATGTTTCTAAGTTAACCATCTCCTCCTGGGTTTCAAAAGCCATTTCATTTTGTTATTCCTTTCATGGCAAACAGCTTTGTGCCTCTGTTTGGGCCCATCCTACCAGGGCAGTGACCTTCTCCTGGTCTTTCTTCAAGGGTTTGGACACCAGTTCAATTAATGAAGCTGCTTCTTGGTCTTCTGTACATACCTTCACTAAACATTAAAAGTTGGATATCATTTCTAGACCCAGGGTGGGTTTTACCAAGGGTATCCTTGGGTTTGTGGAGGGTTCTTCCCTTCAGGACATTACAGATTGGATGGTCTTTCCAGATCCATTGTGGATTTTGTCAAGGCTGTCCTTCATGGGTTTGTGGAGGGTTCATCTCTTCAGTACATTATAAGTTGGATGTCATTTCCAGAGCCAAGGCAGGTTTTGCGTAAGCTATCCATGGGTTTGTGGAGGATTCATCCCTTCAGTACATTACAAGTTGGATGCCATTTCCAAAGCCAGGGCAGGTTTTGCGTAAGCTATCCTTCATGAGTTTTTATTCCTTATTGCTGTCCTTTTCTCATTCCTTACAATATATTTTCTGCTTTATAAACAAAAATGGCAGCTCAAGGCAGGATCCAGCACACAGTTTAATGGTAAGCGCTTTTGACTGGTAAAACCAGCCTTCTTCAGTCAATATCAAAAAACTCATTGACCCATTTTATACACTCCATATAATTGAATAATTAAACAACTAAAACCAATTCACACACAATTTATAGTATGAATGCATAACATTCACCTATTAAATACCCTCATTTGTAGCACACTAGAAACATACATGGTCTCATTCAAAACAGAAGCATTAAGAAAAACTTGCCAGCAATATTCTTTGTTTTCTAATATAACTTCCAAGGGACCCCTTGGGACACATTTTAATTTGTTCTACAATAATAAAAGCAAGTTTTTTTTAATTTTGTGTTTATAACTGTGGACGTTAAAGATTTGTACTCTTGTATTCCTCATGTGCTTGGAATTGAGTGGTTCACAGAATTGTGGGCTGAATTCTACTTTGAGCTGCCGTTTTTTGTTTATAAGCCTGTGTTGTTTATCTTTTCTGCTTTCCCATTGGTTATGAATATTGCAACAGTGATATGGAATGACATAATACAACTATGTAAAATCTTACCATAATAGAAGATGTTCTTCTCTTCACTGTTGCAATATTCATTCCCTCCCTCCTGCCCCCTTTTCTTCCTTTTCTATTTTTTCGGTTGAGAATATCTGCCTGGTCGAGGGGTGTGGGGAGCATACATCTGACATAAGGTACTGGTAAGAATTAAACATTTTGTTATACTCTCTGGTAATAGGGCTATCCTTGTTAAGAATACTGAGACACTGAAGAGAAGGACATCTACTGTTATGGTAAGATTTTACACAGCTGTACTTTCTTCTTGTATTAACTGCTCACATTGTATGTTTTATTCATGAGTGCACCATTTTTGTTCCATCTCATACATTTAAACTTCCTCTCACTTGCCTCTCTTCTACTTCATTATACATTTCAAAGTTGGCATTATATGCAATGATGGGGAAGTAAGAATTGAGTAACATGAGATTAAGACTTCCTTGGAGATAGATGAGATGCATTTGGTTATTTGTTTGGACAGGTAGAAGGATATTCTATCTAAATGTAAGCATCATTGTAGGTGAGGGCAAACTACTACTCAAGATCAGTGTCTTGCCTGCCTAGGAGACATGCTCAGTAAGGTTAGACAATATCCTTCTGCAACTCTGTTTGTGTATAACGCCTAAGGTTACTCACCCTGGAATGACCTACCGATGAATCATAACTGTATTTGTTCATAGGTTCATAGGTTCATAGGTTTATACTAGGCTATCTGCCCTAAGGCATTTCCTTATATGAAAACTGTGCCCATTAGTTTGTTGTGCCTCTGTCCAGCAGTGACACAGAGATGATTCGATCTCCCATCCACAGGTCTAGATTTCTCTTGAACAGAGTCAGCGAGGTGCTCTGCCTCACATGGATTCCACAGAGTCTCTGAGTGATAAATCTATCCCTCCAGCATGTCCTATTTATATCTGTGCTAAGGTTTAAGTCGCTTGCTCTAGTGGTTTTGGTGGATTTGGATTTTTTGAGGTGGAGCATGTCCATTAATTCCGGGTTGGACATGGCCTTGTATGTCAGGCACATGTCACCTCTGAGCAGACGGTATGGCACATGTCACCTCTGAGCAGACGGTATGCGACTGAATAGAGCTGGAGTTTCTTCAATCTGGCAGCATATGACAGATTTATCCTTTTGGTGAGGAACTTTTGGGGTCTCCAATTGCTGCAGATGTCGGGTGAGCTACATCCCAAATGGGGCATATCATTGGTCTGATAAGTGAAGAGTACAGGGAACAATGACCTCACTAGATCTGGATGTGAATCCTTCATCACCAGGTGGGCAATGTAGAAGGTCTTTCTAACCACTTTAGCAATGTGAGTGTCAAAAGAAAGGTCACTGTCAACCTGGGTCCCCAGGTACCTGATAACCTCTTCTGTGCTTAGTGGATTGCCACCTATATGGTAGCTTGGGTATGACTATACATTTTTGGCGTTTAACTTCAGGCCATGGCTCTGGCACCAGCTATCTGTTTCCGTGAGTCCCTTCTGAAGGATATCCGTGTCAATGCACTTTCCACTATAGTTTGCAGTCGTCTGCAAACTTTGTCAAAGTCCTCCCATGCTGGCCTGTACTTCTGAGAAGTAGATGCCAAACAATAGGGTGTGGGACACCACTTGTGACCGCCTGGAGTCTGACACAGCCAGCAACTCTAACCCTGTGGGTTCTGTCCTAGTTTGCAACCCATCTTGTGACATATGGGTTTACATTTAAGCTGGTAAGTTTTTCGTGGGTTATTGTGCAAGGTCAAGGTAGGCTGTATGGACTGCCTTTCCCTCATCAATGGCCTTGGTGACTGTTTGAAGCCAAGTTCAAAAGGCATGATCTTCCCTTGACAAAGCCAAACTGGGTCGGGTCCAATGTCTGCAAGTTCCCTATATCTTTGTTTATGAGCTCCATTATGATCCTCTCCATAGCTTTGCAGACTAGACTTGTTTTACCAGGGATCCTGTGGTAAGGCTGAGATTAAACAGCTGCACACCATCGGTCCCATTGATGCTGTGTTTTTAGCTTTAGAGAGCAGCTTTCACCTGCACATTTGAGATGTCCGGGAGGCTACACTCGGCTGGGATAGTTATCTCGTTTGCACTGAACCTGTCTGCCAGCATGTTGGCAATGTCTGTGGGTTCAGTGATTTTGTATCATTTTGGACTAATTCTGAGCATATCTGGCTAACATAGCTGAAAAAGGCCTTATGATTGTCCTTTGAATCCATGGCAATTTTTCTCTCAAAATTGGCCTTAGTTGATTTTGGAAACCAAACTAAATGGAAAGTGAACGAAAATAAACTAAGAACCAATATAATGAACACTAATGTAAAACTCGTCCAACAATATGTGGATATAAATGGATTGAAATTTAGCAAGTTGTTTCAATAGAGATTTCATCAGAATTAGTTGCATTTGCCAGGCTGTAGAAATCTAAAAGCCCACACAGCACCCTGGATCCAGACTGTAAAAAGATTGCTATTACCTTTTCTTCTCCTCCAGCCTAGTGAGTGTGTTGTCTGTATGCTTGATGATAGAAACATTGATTACCAAAACATTATACTGAGTGTTTTCAGATGTAGAATGCCTTAATGGCTTGGGATTTGCTCACTTGTGATTCATATATAGCTTTATAGGTGTGTACTAGGCTAATGGCCCTTGAGCCTTTGCAAGCCTAGCCCATAGGATTACCCTGGCAATGTGCCACCCGACCTTAGTTCCTAGTGCCTCTGTCAAGTAGAGCCACTGGAGTGATCCCTGAGGTGAATTTTCTATTTCTCATCCACTCATTAAGATTTCTCTTGAAGAGGGCCAGTGAGGTGCTCTGCTTGACATATATGGGAAGTGTATTCCATAGCATGGGCAGTCTCTGGATTATGAACCTGTCCCTCCAGCATGTTCTGTTGATTGTGGTAATGAGGTTGAGGTCTCTGGAGCGTGTGGTGCAGAGGGATTGGGATTTTTTTAGATCTAGCATTTCTAACAGAGATGAGTCAGACATGGCTTTGTAAGTCAAGCAGAAATTGCCTCTAAGTAGGAGGTATGAGACAGAGAATAGTTGGAGTTTTTTGAGTCTGTCCATATAGGGCAAGTGTTTAAGGCCTAGGAGTGTCTTTGTGAGGTACTTTTGCGGCCTATCCAGTTGTTGCAGGTGTCTAGTGAGGTACATGCCAAATGGGGCATTGTACTCAATGATTGGCCTAATGAGGGAAGAGTAGAGGGAGACAATGACCTCTTTCATCCTGGATGCAAAACCCTTAGCAATGAGATGTGTCGCACAGAAGGACTTTCTGACCACAGTGGCAATGTGGTGGTCAAAAGAGAGGTTGCTGTCAACCTGTGTTCCCAGATCTCTTATAACGCCTTCTGTGTTCAGTGGACTACCTTTGATGTGGTAATTCGAGGGAATCGGGTTTTTCCCAAGGGGGATGACAACACATTTTTTGGCATTGAGCTTAAGGCCATGGTTCTGACACCATTCGTTGGTCTCAGTGAGGCCTTTCTGTAGGCTGTCAACATCACTTGGGGAGTTAATAATAGCTCCCAACTTGCAATCGTCTATGAACTTTGTCACCCAGAGTCCCTTTGTGTTGGCCTGGACTTCAGAGAAGTAGATACCAAACAGGAGAGGACCCAGGACTGAACACTGTGGGACTCCATTCGTGATTGGACGGCAGTCTGACTTGGAGTCAGCTACTTTAACACTGTGGGTTCTATCTGTGAGCCAGTTTGCAACCCACCTAGTGATATAGGAGTTGATGCCCATCTTAGTGAGTTTTTCTATGATTCCTGAGTGGGGAATGGTATCAAAGGCCTTGGCCAGATCAAGGTAGGCTGTATGAACCACCTTGCCTTCATCCACAGCTCTGGTGACTGACACAAAGAAGTCGAACAAGTTGAGCAGGCATGATCTACCCTTCACAAAACCAAACTGTGTAGGATCCAGAGTTTGGAGATTCCCTATATCCTTGTTTATTAGGTCCATGATGATGCGTTCCATAGCCTTGCATATCAGACTCATCAGGCTAATGGGGTGATAGTTGCCAGGGTCTGTAGTTGCTCCCCCTTTGTGGAGAGGGGATGACTGTAGCAGTGCACCATTCAGTCGGGATAAAGCCTGAGGTGAGGCTGTGATTGAACAGGGTACACAGGTGAGGTGTCAGTTCACTCTGTAGTTCATGTAGAACACAGCCAGGGATATTGTCAGGTCCCATAGAAGCAGTATTCTTGGCCTTGAACAGTGCTGTTTTAACCTGTGCAGCAGTAATATTGGGTGCCTGGAAATCTACTTCTATTCTAATTGGTCCTTTGGGGGGGGGGGACCGGTAAAGTTGGCACTGAATCTGTTGGCCAGTATATTGGTAATATCTGTTGGCATGGTATAAGAGGTACCATTGTGCAGTAGCTCAGAGCAAATCTGGGTATTGCCGTGGAGATTCTTTACATAACTATAGAAGGCCTTCTGGTTGTCTTTACTATCTGCTGCAATTTTGTTTTCATAGCTAGCTTTAGGGGATTTGATGAGGGCTCTCAACCTTTTGTTGAGGCTGATAAGGGAATTTTTCCAGTCTTGGGACTTCATTTATTCCACATCAGTTTGGTTATGACAGGGACCACCAGACTGGCTTCCTTTTTTTGAGGAGAGCATCTTGGTTCTGTTGGGTATGGCGAGATCCATGCATTTGTGTACGTGTTCGTACAGTGCATTGGTGTATGATTTGGTGGTCATGCAACTATTATCCATTTGCATGGGTGCCGTGAAGTTAGCCACCTCTGTTTTTAGGAGCCCAAAGTTAGCTTTGGAGAAGTTTTTCATGGTGGTTACCTTTGTGGGGAGGTGGGAGGGATGTGGATTTCCAAGGTGATTAGTTTGTGGTCAGATATAACCAGGGAGGAGTTGACTATTGATGTAGAGCAATGGTCAGCCATGTTAGTAATGACCAGGTCAAGGATGTTGCTACCTCTAGTGGGAGTAAGAACGAGCTGGTCCAGGGCATTGGAATTAATGAATTCCAGGAAGGATTGGGCAGGTGTATTGCTACATGACCAGTTTTCCCAGTTAATGGAGAGGTAGTTGAAGTCGCCCAGTATGAAAGTGTTACGTTGGACCCTAATATTCTCCAGGGTGCTTAGGAACATGGAGTGTGAGTCTTGGGACATGGTTGAGGACCTATAGTAGGCTATGACCTGAATCACTGTCTTACCCAATGTTAGCTGCACCTGAAGTATCTCAGATGCATTATGTTGGGTTACCAGTCTGGTGGTGGGCGCATCCTTCATGAATATGGAAACACCACCGGATTTGGACTTTCAGTCCAAGTTCTGGGGCCGGAAGGTTTGGAATGAGTTATAGCGTGGTAGTGCAGGGGTGCTTTCTGCTGCCTTGAACCAGGTCTCTGTTACAGCACAAATGTCAATGTTCTCCATTTTAAGGAGTGCTTTGAGCGAGTGAATTTTGAGATTTAGACTTCTAGCATTGAGCAGCATGACCCTCAGATTGCCTTTGTTTGTAGCTGTTATGGTGGTAATTTGGTCTTTGGAACACCACCTAAAAAAGGCACTATAGGGGTGGCAAGAGCCTTGGCCAGTATCCAGAAGCCCAGAGGTGACAGATGCGGCCATCTCTGGCAAAGCATCAAGGTCTGTCAATCATGTCATCCCAGGCAGACAGATACTGGATCCCCTTAGAATGACACCAGAAATTTAGCCAATTGTTGAAATCAATCATTTTCTGCTTATACTGTGGTATCATTCTGGGTGATGGTAGGATGCTGCTCAGGGATAGCATCATACCTGCCTGGGCTGCATAATCCGAGAGCTCCTCCATGTCTATTTTCATGTAGTCCAGGGAGGTACGTCTCAGGTCATTCACACTCATGTGTATAATGACAGAGTCATATTCGTACTTGTTGTTGAGGGACCTGAGTGCGTGCGTTATATGGTGAATCCTGGCACCTGACAGGCAGCTGACTGTTACTTTCTCCTTATTCAGCCTAGTAAGTGGGACATCAGTGTGCCTCACTATTGAGTCACCTATGTCTAGTGTGCTGGGCATGCTGTTTTGCCTTAGGGGCTTTGGTTGAGAGGCACATTGTTTAGGAGAGTTATGTGTCTCCTGATTAGTGTTGTGTTGTGGTGGTCAAGTGCGTTTCTGCCTTGGAAGTCTCTAGTGTCTGCTCAAATTTGTGTTGCTGGGAGTCATGGTGACCTAGTCTGGTGAGTGGTTTCTCTTACACCTTCTTCCAGGTATTTTAATTCTCAGGGGCTTGGGGCGACTTCTTAACCAATTTAACATAACTAAGTGTATGGTGGGCATTCTGTACCATGAGTGAGAGAGACAGCAATGCTTATAGAGCATGACATGAATTGTCCGGGTAGTCTACAGATTAAGTACTTGCACCCTTTATATACTAAGTTAGGTTGTAGCAACAATAATGTATTTTAAGCAGGGCCGGCTCATCCCATCGGACTGCAGGACTGCAGCCCTCCCAGCAAGAAAAGGAAAAAAAAAACATGTTGTATATTAATATAAATTACATATAATTTATTTTTCTAAGCTGGCTAGCTGCTTTAGCTGTGAGTCCGACTGGCTCGCTGACGCTGAAGTCCCAGAACTTGAACTGCGCATGCTCGCTGAGTTCTGGGGTTTCGTTAAAAAAAATTAATTTCTGTTAATGAATCCAGACTGCTGTAAAAGCAGTCCGGATTATGGAGCAAAGGCTTCAGTGTGTGCCAGAAATCTATGCGGTTTTTAACCACATAGAATTAGAAGGGGCTTGGACTGCCATGTCCGCAGGCACGTACATGACGTGGTGGGCTGACTGGCTGCTGATTGGTTCTTCCTCTCTTCCCAGGCTTTATGTGCTGGGAAAAGAATGAGAAACAAACAGAGTAGCAGCCAGTTAAGTGACTGAGCAGTATTTTTGTTTGGAAGTTTGATTTCATTTGGAATTGAATTGCTGCCATTGCATTAGCAGCATTATGGAAATCGGTCATCCTCCTGAGGCTAATTATTGAATTCCAGACTGTGACGGTGAGTAAGCTGAGCTTTTCTTTCCAGAATGTATCTGCATTTTTTTAAGTAGAAGGACAATGTGCTATTTTAATTTTACAGATATGTGCACTGCTAACACTAAGCTTATGAGGGAAGTAGCTTGTAGATAGTTAACTGGTACAGATTTATGTTTATTTTTCTCCCAGGTTCCTGCCATGAAAAATGTTATATACTATAAGATTAAACAATATTATTTTCCCTGTATCGACGAGCAACATAGATGGATGTTAGCAGGGTGATACCGTAAGCATAACAATTGGTCAGTTCGATGCCCTAAAGTGAATCATGGACTATATAAAATACACAGACATTCTGCAAATTGACAAAAAATTAAAAACACTTGATTTCTTGCATTTTTAAAGTTGCAGTTCTAAAACAAAATGGTACTAACACAGAAGATCACAAGTCACACACAGAGTGATGTTTTGCTTTCAAGTTCATAGGTGCTCAGTGGTGAAGCTTATAGCCTACTGGACTGCTGCTGTACCCCTTATTGAGAGTTTGTTTCCCCAATATGTGCTGAGGTTATTGTTGAAGTAAACAAATGGCTCCTTCTGATTGTAAATTATTCCGTAATTTTTGAAGGTGCACTGTAATGTAATTTTACCATTTTTGTTAGCAAGAAATAAAATAGTATTTTGCGTTTTTTTTTTTTTATTGTTACAGTGTTTCAGAGTTCCCAACGGCATTAATGAAATACAGAAAGATAACTGGCAAACATTTCTGTTTAATGAGTTAATTTGCCTCTGAATGCACTTGTATACATTTTTTGAATAAAAATGAACTACTGAGCTGTCAAGACAGATCCCTTTTTCTCTCAAATACATCAGTACTTTGTTAATGCAAGAAATGAGAGGACTGTCCCACAAGAGTCAGGACAAGGTAGCAGTAGCCATAGCCTAACCCGAAGACATTAATACAACTTTACTGTTCATTGTGTCTGCGAAGCTCATTTTCAGAGTATAATGTTTATTATAATGGAATATATTCCACAATTTAAGGCTATTTTAGTTGCAGTTAGCAGGCAGTTGGATGGAAAGAAATCATCCTAATGGCTAAAGTTGATATTCCAGAATGAGGACTTCTAATAGAGCAGGGGATTGTGCAACCTGACAGTGTGTGTGTGTGTGTGTGTGTGTGTGTGTGTGTGTGTGTGTGTGTGTGTGTGTGTGTGTGTGTGTGTGTGTGTGACTGATGTGTTGTATATACTAATACTATGCCAATGCCATTTGCTGTAACTCTGTAACTGTTTTATAATGTGCAAGAGAGCAAGAGAGCAAGACAAGTTCAACAAGCAGTAGAAATAGGCATTATGTCTGTCTGGTACATGATGATTCATAATAATGCACATAGTCTGCACTGCATTGTTGTAGTGGGCATTAAAACTTAATAATTAGCTGAATATTTAGAAGTGGGGATGAAGGAGCAATAACTACAGTTAGTGGCTGATCAGAAGGATTTAGAAGCACAATGACTTGGACTGGATTAATTAGCTGCAACTAGAACCTCAGTAGCTGTAGTCATTTAATTCCTGGATTTGTTCACTTAATAAGTTAATAATAAAAGTGTCCCTGGTTGTCCCTGATTTCTTCTGGATTTGTCCCTGATTCTGTTGAAATTTATCCCTGATTGGTTGAGAGCTATGGTGGGGGTGATTCATATAAAATTGCTTTTTATAACAATTATTTTGTATTCTATTCTCATAACTGGATATGCTGTATTTGATCTGTCTGCTTAGGCAAAATTGTTGCCAGGAAAGCTCAGATGACTCAAGAACTCATAGTAAATCCTGTTTCAGACTTGCAGCACTTCTATCTGATGCTCGCTGCACCATCATTCTGAAGGTTTTCAAGCTAAGAATGAAAAAGTATGCATTATATAGTGCACATACTGAAAAAGGAATAACCATTTACAACAGACTGATTTTATACGTCACCTCACAGTCTGTTGTAAATGGTTATTCCTTTTTCAGTACGTGCTCTATATAAAAATTCATGCTTTTTCAATTAGTACTTTATCCCACACATCTAATAATCCCATTTCATCTGAAGTTCTGCATATAGAAAAAGTAATCACTTACTGATGCTTTTCATTTCATTTACTTTTTACATTAAATTGATGGCTGTTTTAGGGGAGTACATTCTGTCTACCATTGTAGACTCTTTCTTTCCTTCAATATGGCTGTTTTCGGTAATGATTTGACAGCATATTACAACCACCATGTCTTTCACTTCCTTTCCCTAGTCCTGTGAGTGGAAGACTTGGCAGGACACTCGAAAAATGAATTATAACAGAACAGAAGGGAAATTATGATAATAAACCTGTCCATGTGTTTACTTGTATGACATGAAGATGGTTACTATAAGGAAGTACTGGTGCATATATTACAAGCAGATTTGAAGTTAAGTGTTTTAGAGTCCACTAAAGGTTCTATGTAGAAAAAGAAAGTACTTATAATTATTTAGCATATGGATTTGGATATTATATTAATTTTACACAATGTATTCAAGTAAAATGCAAAAATGTGTTAATACATTTTAACAGGACAAGTTGTTTATATAAATGGAAACAAAGGTGATAAGGACTAAACTGACGTGTGTGTGTGTCTGTGTACAGATTTTTGCAGAATATCCAGATTTTCATTAAAGATTGAAGTTTGAAAATAATGACAGATGTTTGAGTTTCTGATTTCATACTAATACAAGACCTACTACTTTATTTATGTTCTAAGTTTGTAAGAGCAATATTTAAAATGTGTCCTTATTTTTCGGCCTTTGCCCTACTTTTATTTATGGCTTTATCCAGATGTCTTGCTTTGAGGTTGAGAGTATGACAAATGTGTCAGGGCCATCACAGTCAGCCAGAGACATTTCAAATTGTGACATATTTGTTGCACCCCACTCCCCCACATATTGACTCTGGATGTGTCCAAGCAAGGCAAGGAGCAGTTATGCAGTCTAAGTGTGCAGAGTATCCCCCATCCAAGGTAGACACAAGTACTACAGTGGCTTTTCATCTGTCCTAATATTCTTGTTTTCTGTCATATTTTTATGCTGTTGATTTATGCTTCTTATTCAGAAAATGCATGTTGTCGCATTGCCCTGTTGCTCTGTGTTTAAGTAGCAATGCTTTAATAACCATCAGGTAAGCTTGTCTGAGACTGTAAGATGCAAGTAAGCTTTAATAAGCATACTGTTAAAGAATTACCAACATTGAAAGCATTTTTGTTGTTACCATGCAGACAATATTTATATAACTAGATAACGTATAAGCCTTGGGTATTGAAATGCATATGACAGTATTTGTAATAAAGGACAGGATTACAGTATTTTCAGAAGCTCATTACATTTGTTGGAGATTGCAGTCATCTTTGCAGGCTTTACCCGTAAACTACACAGAATGTCAATCTATAATGTGTGGTCCATAACCTGTGCAGTAATCCTTTAAGCAATTTATCTTGAGCTTGTTTCTTGTTTGCTGTTCATTTTTTACTTTGATCATGTTTTCTCCATGAAACAAATAGGTAGTTGTCAGGCATAAGGTCTTTTTTGGATAAGAAACATTTTTACAAGTGAGGGTATCGTAGAGATTGCTACTTTCAGCATGTTACTCGGTACTTTTATAAAGCTGAATATAAATTATAATTAGAACTGCAGTGCAAGGAGAAGTGGTTTGAGTTGAGTGCTGCTTGTTTTTTATACTTGATTTTGACTGGCATTCCAGTAATGCATTTAAAAAGTAATTTATTTTTCCATGCCTCGAAACCTTTTTGTTTCCATCTAGATATTAAGTAAGCTGTCATGTAGCCAATGCATTGAAATATTTTTTTTTCTTCTACAATTTATTTTGTCTTGATTGGACTCTCATAATGATGGTTTGGCAGTGGCACAAAGGACAGCATATTTAAAGTGCTAGTTTTTTTGTTTTATAGAATAGCCCCACCCCTTTCCAGTTGATCACACTCTTTCTGTTGGCCCCACCCATTCTGCTGTCTTCTGCAGCCCTCCTTTGATTTGAAGTCACCAGCAGCCTCTGATTTTTAGTAAGCAGGTAGTAATTGTTGCATTGCCTCAAAACACCAAGTCATATTAGGCTGGATACAGAGGTGGCTAGAGCTGATTCTATTTCTCTTTTAGCTAGCAAAAAGTCAGAATCAGTCTTATCTCAATCTACAGTATTGTCACAGCTCCCAGATCAGTCAAGAATTGCGGCAAGATGCATCCACGAACATCAGAATGCCAAGAAACCAATATGCAAAAAAAAAATAATGCCATGAAGTTCAAAGGGCAAAAAAACTTTACAGCAAGTGTTTCTCGCAAACTTACATATACCAACTCAATGGTTACACCAACTCAAAGAAGGGAGAATTGTAATTAAAAAAGGAATCATTGCCAGAGCACAATAAAACAAAAATTGTCATTGTGTTTCTTGACATCTTGTATTCAGGCAACTGACACTGGGGATTTCACCTCAGCCACCAGTCGATATACCACTGCATGCTAATAATAGAACCCAGCTCAGTATAATGTAGTGGGAGTAAAACAGCTGGCTACTCACTGAACCTTCCTTTCTAATTAATTAAATGGAGCATAACTCTTCCTATCATGCTTTTAGTAACAAATCCATAAAAACAAACCAAGGCAAACCCTGAGCTTAGAGCACCAAATATAGTAGTCCAAAAAGCCACTCAGGAACCACTGACCCAAAAAACATTATAGAGAATTAGAAAACAAGGCAAAAGGAATTGAAAGACCACCAAAAAAAGAAGAAATAGATACATTTTGGAGGAGTATCTATGAAGATCCTGTGGAACATAACAAAGGCACCAAACTTGATAGAAGAACTAATAGAAAGAATAAGAAGTTTAAAAGTGCAGGATATGAAATGGGATGAGGTAACAACAAGAGAGACTGAAACAAAGTTAAGAAAAACCTCTAAGTGAAAAACCTGAGGCCCAGATGCAGTACCTAACTTCTGGTTAAAAGTATTAATATCTTTGCATGAAGCTTTAGCCATGAGTAAGAACTATTTATATGTACACCCCAAACAGACACCAACCTGGCTAATAGGAAAAACAATGCTCCTACTTAAGGTGAACCTGCAAGCTACCCTAAAAATTATAGACCAACAATTAGCCTTCCAATGACATATAAACTATACATGGGAATTGATGCCGACAGAGTTTATAGTCATTTAGAAGAAAACTCAATTATGGCAGTAGAACAAAAGGGCAATAAAAGAAAGTCATATGGAACAAAGGATAAATGCCAGAAGTCTTAACCTCAAGATGCACGCACTCAAAGCTCTCCTCAGTATGGAGAACATCGATATCTGTGCAGTGACAGAAACCTGATTCAAGGCTCCAGAGAGCACCCCAGCACTACCAGGTTATACCTCATATCATGCTTTTCGGCCCCAAAACCTGGACCGAACCACAAAAGGAGGGGGAGTGTCCATATTTATCAAGGATATCCACACCTCCAGGTTAGTGGCATTGCACGAAGTATCGGAGACCATCCATGTGCAACTAACAGTGGGCAAGACTGCTTTTCAGTTTATAGCATCCTACAGACCACCCTCTCAAAGTCAGGAATCCCACTCGGCTTTCCTGAAAACATTGGAGAACATGAAGATCTCTCTGAACACCATTATATTGGGTGACTTCAACTACCCAAACATAGACTGGGAGCACTACTCAAGCCCCAGCACCTTAGCCCAAAGGTTCCTGGAAATTATAAACTCAAATGCTATGGAACAACTAGTCACCACTCCCACAAGAGGGGATAACATACTAGACCTGATCATTACCAACATGGGGACTCTATGCTCCACACCTGAAGTATATCCCTCATTGGTAAGATCAGACCATAAATTAATTTCACTGGATGTCCACATCCCGACTCCACCCCCAGCCCAGAAAACCACAGTGAAAAACTTCTCAAAAGTGAACTTCTCACTTCTCAAAACTGAAGTGGAATCCTTCAAGGCCCCAGGGCCAGTGGAAACTACGGCCCAAACTGCAGAATCCTATATAAATGCATTCTATGGACATCTCCAGGAATGCATGGATCATGCTATCCCAAACAAAACCAAAACCCAAACATCCAAAGGCAGATGTCCAGTCTGGTGGACCCCAGCCATAAATAAACTGTACAACAGAAGGAGGAAGATACTACATGATAGAGCAAAATCCCTAATAGGGAAGGCATCCTTGATCAGTACTAGCAAAAAATTATGATCCCTCATAAAATCCTCCAAGGCCAGCTTCGAGAGAAAAATTGCTCAGGACACTAAAGACAATCATAAGGCTTTTTTCAGTTATGTTAGGAACCTGGGATGCAACTCCCAGACTTGTTCTGAGTTGATTCTAAATGACAAAAAATACACTGAACCCACAGACATCGCCAATATCCTGGCAGACAGGTTCAGTGCACACTTCTCCACCCCCTCCCCCCCCAAAAAAGAGCAAGTATCTATCCCAGCAGAGGGCTGCCTCCCAAACATCTCTGATGCTCAGGTGAAGGCTGCCCTCTCCAAAGCAAAAAACACTGCTTCCATGGGACCAGATGGTGTCCAGGGTTGCATCCTACATGAACTCCAAGAAGAACTAATCCCTCAAATAAAACAGCTGTACAATCTCAGCCTCACTACAGGATATGTGCCCACAGAATGGCGTACAGCAACAGTGGTCCCACTCCACAAAGGTGGAGCCTCCACGGACCCTGGAAACTATCGCCCCATAAGCCTGACTAGCTTAGTCTGCAAGGCTATGGAGAGGATCATCATGGAGCTCATAAACAAAGACACTGGGGACCTACAGACACTAGATCCTACCCAGTTCGGCTTTGTCAAGGGCAGATCCTGCCTTTTGAACCTGGTTGACTTCTTCGAAACAGTCACCAAAGCCATAGATGAAGGGAAGGTAGTCCACACAGCCTATCTGGACCTAGCAAAGGCATTTGACACAATACCCCACTTGGGCATCATAGATAAGCTATCCAGCTTAAATATAAACCCCTATGTCACAAGATGGGTCGCAAACTGGCTCAAAGACAGAACCCACAGAGTGAGAGTTGCTGGAGCCATGTCAGACTCGAAACTGGTCACAAGTGGCGTCCCACAAGGTTCTGTCCTGGGACCGCTCTTGTTCGGTATATACTTTTCAGAGGTACAGGCCAATATGGGAGGACTATGGCTCACCAAGTTCGCAGACGACTGCAAACTAGGCGCCATAATCAACTCTCCAGCTGACACAAACATCCTTCAAAAAGGTCTCACAGAGATGGATAACTGGTGCCAGAGCCATGGTCTAAAGCTAAATGCCAAAAAGTGTATAGTCATACCCTTTGGCAAAAACAATGTGCCCACAAATTACCACATAGGTGGTAACCCATTAAGTACAGAGAAAGTAATTAGGGATCTGGGGACCCAAGTTGATAGCAATCTCTCCTTTGACAACCACATTGCCAAAGTGGTTAGAAAGACCTTCTACATAGCCCACCTCATCATGAAAGGGTTTCACATCTAGATCAAGAGAGGTAATCGTGCCCCTTTATTCATCCCTCATCAGGCCCATCATAGAATACAATGCCCCTTTTGGGATGTACCTTACCCGACACCTGCAGCAATTAGAAAGACCCCAAAAGTACCTCACCAAGAGGATCAAGGGACTCAAACAGATGCCATATGCTGCTTGGTTAAAAAAACTCCAGCTCTACTCAGTTGCATACCGCCTACTTCGAGGTGATCTATGCCTGACATATAAAGCTATGTCCAATCCAGAATTAATGGACATGCTCCACCTCAGTAAATCTAAATCCCTTAGAGTCACACGCTCGAGGGACTTGAACCTCAGCACTGAAATAAATAGAACTTGCTGGAAGGACAGATTCATAACCCAGAGGCTCCCTTCGCTCTGGAACAGAATTCCAGTTCATGTTAGGCAGAGCACCTCACTGAATCTCTTCAAGAAGAATCTTGATGAGTGGATGGGGGATCGTAGGTTTGTCCCGGGGATTACTTCCGTGTCACTATTAGACAGAGGCACAGCAAACTAAACCTTAAAAAGGGCACAGTATACTCAAATCAATGGGTGGCGTAAGCCAAACAAAATCGGGCTAGGCTTATAATTGCCCCAGGGCAGATAGCCTAGTATGAACCTATGAACCTATGAACCTATTTGTTGTTAAATAAAGTCATAGTGGAGATCTGCAAGCTTGACATCTAGGAACAAAATCCAAGCTATAGACCAATTTGCTCTTCCTGTCCTAACTTACAGTTTTGGAGTGATTGACTGGCCCCAAAATGTGTTGGACAGATTAGATAGGAAAACAAGAAGGATGCTTCATGCTCACCAAATGATTTATAAAATTCACTGCATACCAAGATTATATATTTCCCATTCCAATGGAGGGATGGACCTCCTTGAAATTGATTACACATATCGATCTGCAATTCTGGGTCTCCACACATATCTGCTGACCTCACAAGACCTAAACACAGTGAAGCATTTGAAACATGAGGAGAATAAATCTAAGATGACTGCTATGCTTAATCTAGCAGAAGCATATATATGCAGTAATGGAAATCAAACCAGAAGTAGATAAAAATCAGGCATCAGCTGAATGTGACAAAAAACAAAAGAAAGAATATAAGGTGAAGGACCAGATGAGAAGGCAAGAAATGTGGAAAATGCATAAATATAGTTGCAAGTATAGAAAACTTCTGGAAAAAACTCATGTTGATCAGGAATAAATGCAGGAATGGTTAAGGAGAGGCAAATCAATCCACAGATGAAAGGTTAATATTGGCGGCCCAAGACAGTGAGCTGTGTACACATTGGTTTACAAAGTCCACTGAACATGTGGGAGAAACAGACAAATGTAGGTTTTGTAGAACCAAATTGGAAAGAGCTCCACACCTCGTTGCTGGTTGTGACACACTAATGGCAGTAGGACTGTATAGTGAAAGGCATAATAATGTGGCAAGACTGTTGCACTGGGGATTGTGCAAACATTATGATATTGAAGTGGCCGAAAAGCACTGTAAACATGAGCCACAAGGCATCATAGAAAATTATGATGTTTACATTACATGGGATCACCAATTACCAACAGTTCAAAAGATAGATGCTAGAAAACCGGATACAGTGGTCCATGGAAAGAAGACAAAAGTAGCATTGATCATTGAAATCGCTACACACAGTGACTCAGTGTCTTGCGTACAGAGAGGCACAAAGTCATAAAATATCAGGATATGCAGGCAGAAATGAGAGCAATGTGGAAGAAAGATACCCAGACAGTTCCAAAAGTAGTAGGAGCAACGGGTCTTATAAAAAAGAATTTTCAATCTTATTTAGACATGTTACCAATGCATGTAACCCCATACAAACTGCAGAATGGGTCCACATTGTGAATGCTGCAAAGAGCACTTTTGGCTAACATCAAAGATTGAAACAATACTAATTTCATGAACTTTAATTGTACTTTGACTTAGGAATGGGGTCCATTCCCGTTATGGTATTAGAAACCCAAAAAACTTGGAGAAATTACAAAAAATGAGAAACTCACTCCAGTGAAGTATAGCTTGTAATCTTGTCAGTGTTTTAGTAGTACTTCTGTAGTGACTCACCCCAAAACATAACAAAGCACACACACACACACACACACACACACACACACACACACACACACACACACACACACACACACTGTGTGTGACAGCAGCAGCATAATGTTGCAGCTATTGCTGTTGTCAGACAGTATCATCACAACTGTTGTGATGTACCCTGTTGGGCTACAGTCATAGCAGCACAGTAACAACAGTAAAGGTCCATAATGTGGCAGGGAACCTGCAATTCCATGTCAACAATCAGAGAACACAAAGCTCACATGACCACTAGTGCACAGAAATGGGTGATAAACACAATGCTTGTCAGTGAGATTATTTATGGCCTTTCTCATTTGTATAGTCTGCCTAGCAACCATAGTTCATTCAGTGTACAGTTATTTCTTGCCTATGCCACAGTGCAGCTCTCCTCCCATATTGAAAGGTGTCATACTGCCAGTAGGCATATGACTTCCATGATGATTGCATAATTATATGATATAGCATTTAGTGTACCTTTAGTGAGTAGGGAACAGAATGCTGTCATACTGTTATAATTTAATAACCTCTGTGGCATCCAATGCACTTTTTATGAGAAGAGAGATCATACCTTTTTATCAGAATAAGTGTATAATCCACACACTATCATGAGCATGTTTAATAACTAGGGTGCTAAGTGCTGCCCTATTGAAATATCCCCTCCCACCCCACACTGTGTGTTATATAGGTTCCCCTTTGAATTGTCGAATGCACAGAAAGTCGACTCACAGAACAGCAAGATGACAACGTCAACAATTTACAACAGCAAAATCCCTGAATGGCGAATTTCATCACTGGGAATCTAGCCACTTGGCCACCACTGACTGTTGCCCTTTCTTCCACTATAGTGCGATCTTGGAGTTGTTATCTTTAGGTAGGGGGTGTGGGGAGCGAAGCCCCCCATTCTGGTGGGTTTTATTTATGTATAGTTTTATTTTGTGTACCACAGAGGTTACTTAACTAATTATGTTATTTTTCGGGAAAATAACCACTTGGCTGCCACTGAGGAAAATAACATAATTAACATGGAAATTCATATGTACACCCTGTATTACTGTGATCATTTCTAGCTGACTCTCTATGGCAATGTACTGTGACTTAACAATATTGCGGCACATTTGCAGCTGGGCAGCCAGTGTTTTTCATATCTCCTGAGGTAGCAGTGACATGTACCTACACCTGACACCCAAAGATGTCATAATGGATACTGTTATCTCTGAGTTTACTGCCATCATCCAGAAGGTGTTCCTGTGGTTCTACAGATACAGGTGTTGAGGTGCATGGGCTTTTTTCCTCTACAGGCTTTATTGTAATGTCCCCATGTACCTGACTTTGTGATTCGGTGTCACTTTCTGCAGAGTTATTTGCATGTTGGGGCTGTGTGATACTGCTATTAAACATGGCAATTGTGTGCCACTTCCCTCAGCCTATTTTATAAATATAACTATGTTATCACCATCATCAGCCATTCCGCTGCTGCCATGATATAAATTTACTGGTATAGTGGAAGTGCTCATTTCTGCTGCTAACACTGTAAAGAATTAATTAATTACATTATTACTCATACTGCCGTATGCTGTGTAATGAGGTATGGAGGAGACTTACATGTACACTCTGTTCAGTTTTGTTCAGTTTTATTCTTTTCTTCTTTTATTCTGAACAAACAAAAATTTAGGTTAAGGAATAAATTTTATTGTAACACCAACCATATTACTTATTTAGCTAAGTGTACATCCTGTTTAGCATTTTACGTTGGTAAGACTGAAAGAAGACTACGTGAAAGGATGTATGAACATCTGTATGCCATCTTTATGGAATCTACATTTATGTGTATATATACATTTTCTGTTTATATGCACATGTGTATTATGTTTTCAGGTCTCTCATGGGTTTAATGTCTGTTATGTTTTTCACGCCTGTTATGATTATTTTCATGAACTGATCATGATTTTCATGACATTAGGTATGTCTAACTTATCATAAATAATTTAAATTATTAATACAATACATAAAATTTATTAAAAAATTATAAAAATTATTAAAAATTATTATAAACATTTATACACCTTCATGTATTTAACACACTTTTCTTTTAACCTTTTTGTATGTTTTTATCTGCACGCGAAATATATTTTAAATTAACATTAGCATTTTAATTAAGTAATATTAACTCTTAGTAGCAGTTATGGCGAATATATTTTTAATTAACATTACATTAATTTAAGTAATATTAACTCTTAGTTAGCAGTTTCAGTATCATCAAATATTGTAGTATACCTACTTTTGTTTGACAATTACACACACATATATAAATAATAAAAAAAATAATACAATATTTTTTTTTTTTAAACTAGTTTATAAAACTGATTTTTTACCATTTTTCTAATGGATTTAACAGTAAAAAAAAAAAAAATAAAACAAAGGTTCTAAAGCTGTAAAAAAAGTCACATTACTGTGGTATAGTAGTTTATTTAAGGTTGCAACAAGCAACACATTCCACAGGATTCACTTTCACATCAACAGATTGTTTAAATTCATCCATCTTCTTTTTAAAAATCAATTTACTTCATGTTAATTAGACTAATTGAATTACTGCTTGAATGATTTGTTAGGTTCACCTGTTAATAGTAAATGTCCGGTGTTACATGTAATAATTTAACCTGTCAATAGAATTTATATCCATAACCACTTAGTTCCAGGCCTTTGCTCTCTCAACTTCTGTAGGTCTCCCTTTAACAAAAAGTAATTTGCCATATATCATAAGGGCTGCCATGAGAATGCTGTTCTCTTTGTGGCTGAAATTATATTTTCTCTGTCTGGTTCCATACCTCCCAACCTCTTAGCACTAGAAATCTGGACAAAGCCTGACATAATGGGGGGGACAAATGCCCAAAAATAGGGACACATTTTAAATATTGCTCTTATATACTTAAAATTGCTAGACTAGTAGGATTTGTGTTAGCATGCATGTTCTTAAGGATATGAAGTCTGAAACTCAAATGCCCCTCATTATTAAAGACTTTAATCCATAGATCATCCCAGTTACTTGTCAAAAACACTGTTTTTATGAAGAACAGACCAAAAATATATGGCAAAAATCTGGACATTCTGCAAAAATCTGTACAGTTGAGAGGTATATCTGGATCCTTGTTGCTATATCATGCATTCACCTAAAACTTACAAACGTAACATGCCAAAGCCAAGCAGAAGAGCAATGAAAGCGTACATGTTTTAATAAAAAATAAATCAAAGATCTGAGTACAGCAACATTTATCCTGAAACAGCAATTAGATTCATACATGTACTGCCAATCAGACTTCATCATGTTAAAAGTGTGTTGTATTAACCTGTATAGCATCATCCATAAATGCAGAATAAAACTGCAAACAGTTATCAATACACTGCCATCATACGCTGTTAGTAACACAGTTAAAATCCTTCCCCTGCTACTTTTCTGTATTTATACTGCCATCATTTTTCATCCACAAATCCTGTTTATAGTTCAGCAACATTTATCCTGACACCACAATACACTGATGTAAATGGAGTAAAACCAACTTCAATCACTTAAAGCTGTGTACTAATATCTTGTATAGCATAATGAACACATGCAAAAAAAATATTGCAAACATTTATTGTTATTGATTCCCAGTACTTTCTCCTCATGTTCTGCTTTTAGTCTGGTGCTTAATCCATCATAGGCTTTGTTAGCCAATGTCCATTAGTTCATAGAAGTTGGATTTTCTAGCATTTTCACAATATTGGAAAGGTAGGTTTCTGTGTCCATAATGAAGATAGTGCCTCCTTTATCTGCCCTCGTCTACAGACTCAGGGTTAGAAACCCTTCTGCCATACCAAGGTTGATACTCTGGAGCTGCTATTATAACACAGTATATTAAGAGGCAGCAGAGAGAGAAGCAGAATGCTTGGCAGGGGAACAATTTAATTCACCCTCACTAGAGGGGGCTGAGCTTACCACACCCTACTTTTATATTCTCGCTTCAAGGTTGCATGACCTCCAAAGATGCATGTAATAACTACAGTATTTCTGTTATTCACTCCACCCCTATGGTCATGTGATCTTGTAGTTAGGATCCTAAATTAGGAGGAGAATAAAGTTGATGGAGGAATCCAGTGCTATATATAATTGTAACTCTCCCAGTACTATGGTCTGGGATGTTTTTGCCGTGCTTCAGTGATTACTGAAGAAATGCATCTTGGCATATTGCTTGGTACACTTTGTCATAATATTACTGATATATAGTCTATCAGGAATGCTGTATTGCTGATCTTGCATAGTTTACTGGCATACGTTACACATTTTGGTATTGACACAGTTGTATAAAATTACATGATACTTTGGGTGTGCAGCTCCAAAGCTGAGTAAGGTACTGTCATTCTGATTTCCTACCTGCAGGGGGCAGTGCAGAACTGAGGTGATGCAGAAGAGTTACTTGTACCAGAAAACATACAAGGAAGAAGGAAATAATTAAGGAAAACAGTAACCGTGCTTTGCGGTGGTCAGGGTCTTGGAACTGGTAGGAGGATTGGGGGTACCAGGAAGACTGACCAGCTATATGCCAAAGACAGGTACCATCTTTGCCCAAAGTGGCCCTGAACTATGCAAATCTCAATTATACCAATAAAGTACAACAGAAGAGTTATGGGCTTCACAGATGCAGAAGAGGAATAAGTACTCAGGCATTAGAATGAAGGAGAAAAGGACAAAGAAAATAGAAATGGTAGCAAATAAGGATGATGCATAACATTAGCAATTCAAGAGTTTGAGTAGAAAGATGTAGGATGTGAGACAGGAGGAGAGACTAGGCATTTCCAGTATCATAGAAACAAATCAGCTGATGAAGTCATAGTAAATACAGATGAAAGTGCTAAAGTAAACAGATTTTTGGTGTACTCCTGCCATTATGCTTTTTTGGTTTGGTTAACACAGACAAACAAGAACAGTGGGTAAAGCATGGAGCTGGCTGGTTATAGCTTCTTCAGGAATCATAAGGGAGGAAAGGAAGTAGAGAAGCACACTGCTTAAAGAGAAGCTGCAGATCAGAGAGGAGGAATATCACCCAATGAAGCCGCCAAAGGAACAGGCATAGTCAAAATCTAGAAAAGTCTACCTGGTACACATATGATCTCTGTGGAAAACACCAACACCTCTGAATTGGGCACTTTTGTTCTATTTAATAAAGAACTTCTTCAGAAATAAACATCTATTCAAATTCAAAACCACGTATACATAAATCAAAAAGTCACATGACTCCTAATGCACCAATTAAAAACATTTTAAGCCTCGTCTTTTCCCAATACAAGTCAATGAAATCGCATCATTTAAACATGGATTAAACATAGCCCCAAGCATCATTGCCGATATAACTTAAGTCGTTCCAAAATGTTATTGCCATTACCTCACCTTAAATCAGTTTTATTCTGTTCAGTAACTTGAACACATATTTCTTAAAGCACTTGCACACTGAATCATGCTTTACTAAAGCATTCTTCACATCTAGCTGCTTAATAGCATAAATATGCACATATATCCTTTTGTTTAAGGCTTCTAATAGTCTTGCTCATATGATATGCAGAAAAAGTAGTGCATGTGGCCAAATATACTGACCCCCTAGTGAACAAGTAGTGCATGTGGCCAAATATACTAAATCCTGGAATGAGAAAGGCAAACTAAGGCAGGTGGATGAAGACTGGTTAAACACAAGTCAAACAATTCAAGTAAAAGAATAACCAGTCAACATGGCTGAATCCAATGAAGTAGCAGTTCCAATGTTTAATCAAACAGCATAAAAAATGTTAAAAACATCCAAAAAAAAAAGACAAGTGCTTTCACACTTATCCAGGCGCTTCTTCAGATCTAATAAAACAGGAATGGAATGCTGCTTAAATACACATAGTTTCAGGTATACCTCTTAAGGTCATTTGTCCTAAGCAGTGGTCCTAAAAGAACATAGTCATTTAAATCTTTCCCTTTGTCACTTTGTGATTCTAAAATCCATTTAGTTCCAATATATTCTCTTTTAGTACTGACATCAACACCTCTAATGCTGACAAAGCTGTAGCACAATGCATTTAAACTTGTGAGTACTTCCAGCAACTGGAATATGTTTTAACAGTCCATTTCTTTTATCTTTTCTCTCAACTGTACAGATTTTCACAGAATGTCCAGATTTTTGCCTCGTATTTTTGGCCAGTTTTTCATAAAATTTTGGTTTTCTGGCAAACTAGTGGCAAATCATTAAAGACTGAAGTTAGAAAATAATTTCAGATTTCATACCCTTCAGAAAATTCATGCTACTGCAAAACCTATTATTCTATCAACTTTCTAAGTTTGTAAGAACAATATTTAAAGATTGTCCCTATTTCTGGGCCTTTGTCACACTTTTATATATGGCTTTGTCCAGATTTCTTTCTGTAAGAGGTTGAATGGTATGTCTTTTCTTGATACATCATAACTGTGTCACGTACACAGTTTTTCAAGGGTGTTAGTTTTACCAACATAAAAACTTTTACAAACAGTGCAGCTAACTAAATAAACAAGATTATAGCTCTTACAATTTGCAAAGCAATTGAATTTATAAACATGCTTGATCTCAGGATGCTCAAATCTATCAGTAATTTCAGTAAACTAACACATATTGCAGTCTGTACAAGGGTGAGTTCCTATTCTGTTAGTAATCCTTGGTTTCTTCTGATCAGGTTTATAGCATAACATTTTCCTCAAAGAAATATTGTTCTTAAAACAAAATTTAGGAACCTCACCTAAAATAGTTTTGTTTCTATCATCACATGTAAGAACATGCAAGTGTTTTTTAATAACATCAGAGACAGAGATAACATCATTTGAGATGTAATGCTCATTCTCAGAGTGTCTCCACATGACACTCTAGAACTCTTAGCCTCTGGATCTTGATGAGAGAAGTGTGGTTTGGCCTGGGCATTCCTATTAGACAGAGCCCCTTGTCATGCTGTATCTGTCTCATACTGTTGGTGGTCTCTACTACTAAAATCATTTGCCACCTTATCAAAAGCAGGTACCATACATTCATCATCTGCATAGAGTGTGGCATACCTAAGGAACTGTCCTTTCAAGACATTCCTGGGAATATGTTGCAGGTGCATACTCTGCCTATGGAAAATACTACATATTTTGCAAGATTTTTTATAAGCTTGAGTGTCTAAAACCATTCAGTTTCTTCATGATTTTAACATCTAAAAACTCAATATTCTCAGCAGAGAACTTATGGGTAAATCATAGGAACTTGGTCGTCTGTTGCAGATATGCAACAAAATCATGCAGCAAAGAAACAGAACCTGCCCATACAAAAAATAAATCATCCACAAACATGGCATAGTGTGGAATATACTGTTTAAAAAGGTTGCTCTCATTAAAGACATAGAGTGTCTCTCAATAAGCTAGCACTAGGTTTGCATAGCAATTGGCACAAAGTGTGCCCATCGCTATGCCCACCCTCTGCTTATATAGCTGATCATTAAACGTGAAAACATTGTTGCTTAAAATCAAATCAAGAAGTACGCTTATAAGATAAATATGTCCTGCACTATAATCAGAATATTTAGACAGGAATAGAGTAAGAAATTCAATCCCTGTGTCATTGGGTATGACTGTGAAAAGTGACACCACATCCGTTGTAGCCAACAGAAAATTGTCACTACTGTTGGTACTGGACTAATCAAATAACGATGTTAAAAAGTGCTTAGTATCTCTAAGAACAGTGTTAACTTTATCCAATACTGGTCGTAGTTGCTTTTCAGCATAAATAGATAAGAACTCAGTTGCTCAACCATGGCTAGAAACAATAGGCCTCATTGGGGGGTTTTCCAGGGATTTATTTATTTTGAGGAGCCCATGTAAAATAGGAATGGTAGGATATTCAATCAGAAAATATTCAAACAGTTCCTTGGTAATGGTACCTTCCATCAACAAATCATGTAGATTAGAGCAAATTCTTGTTAATTGCATATCAACATCAGATTTAAAGCAAACAGCATAAGCAAAACTATCAGATAGCATGTTACACATGCTCTCTATGTACCTAGAGATGTCCATCACAACTGTGGCGCCGCCTTTGCCAGCAGATCTAATATATACATGTTCCATCAAAGTTAAATCCGTGAAGGCAATAAACTGTGTTTCAGTAAAGTTAAAAAAGTGTCTACAATGTTTACTTTGCAACAACTTATGTATATCTTCTTCACAAAGTTTCAAAAAAGTCTCAACCAGTGGTGGATTCACCAGGACAAACAACTAGGTCTCTTATAGATGTCACTCTGAACACTGAAGTTTAAGCTGCACTTCAGTTTCACAGAAAAGCCCTGGAATGGCATGAAACCTTACCTATAATGCCATAAATTTCAGCATTATTGGCAAACATGAAAAAAAGAATAAGTATTAATATACCTGCACTCTCTGCAGGCCCCACAAGGGAAGGAGTCACTTCTTTTCTTTGTTCCTGAGTTATTAAAAGGTTCCTCTCCGGTAATGTTTTCAGACACCTCCCATTGTTAAAAAATGTTCTTCAGATATATACCCACAGTCTTACTAGTACTTAAGGTAGAGTAAGGTAGAATGTTAGTATATCAGTACAGTGTATCAGCTCTCATACATGTAACGGGATGAAGATAAGTGACTGCAGGAAAGATCAGAGGAATGAAGTAGAAGATAGATTTATTATCATAGAGTTCTGAATTTGCCAGGAGCAATGTGTGAGATTATGAACACCAGGGTAGAGATGAGTTCTAGCTGACTAAGGTCTTGAACCATTAGGAGTTCGTCCAACTAGTACAAGAATGTACCAGAAAGGACAGAATTCTGCATATGGTCTTAACTAAGGTGGAGGTGATCATAAATATATCTATTGTCTAAGGAAACATTAGCAATCAGTGGTCAAACTATTCTGTAGCTTAGAGTGGGGAAGGGAAAGAAGGCAAGTACAAAGATGATGTGTGAGATTTTAGCAGAGTGGATAATAATCAGTTGACAGGAGGTTCAAAGTTAATTTAGGATACTGGGAACAAATCAGGGGAGTAAACAAGCTATGGAAATGAAGCACAGATGCAGTATTCAGTTCTGGGTGCAAAACACAAAGGAAGAGACAAAAAGGCAGAAAAATAAAAAAAAGGGGAAGAGCAGTGTGGTGACACAAGAAGGTGAGACTAGTGATCATGGCAAAGAGGGGGCATGCATGAGGTGGAACAGTAGAGGAGGAGAATGGGAGGAGCATAGTAAAGGCGGCAAGCAGAATGACAACAGAGGAGGTGGAGTCAAGGACTTTTTTTGTATATAGCAGAAAGGAGGAACAGAACTCGTTAGGCTGGGCACAGTTGGGAGAATGGGTTACAGAAAACTGGATGAAAGCAAAGGCTGTGAATAAAAACTTTGCTTCAGTCTTTATGAGGGAAAAGGAGTGGATGTAGGTCAGCATGCATGTAGCTGTAGACAGACACCATGACAGATGGGGAGAGAGTTGATAGGGAGCTGGCTTATCTAAGAGAGGATATAGTACAGACACTGCATGAGCTGCTGCCAGGTTCTTCATGAATCTGGGTAATGTGCTCATAGCTCCCCTAATGGAGGATTGTAATAGGTCACTGGCCAAGGCAGAACTGGCTGAAGACTGGAAAAGAGCAAGAATGGTACCTAGCAGCAGTGGCTGAGAAAATCACGGAGAGAATCCTAAGTGACGGGCTGCTTGCTACCATAGAGGACAACAAAGAAAACTCAGTCCTGTTATATGGCTCAGTTATAGGGGAACCTGACCAGGGCTACCAGTATTTGTGGCATACCTGGGTTTCATTGAGGGCTTTTTGTCTCACTAACATGGCTCCAGGAAGGCTGCAAGGGGTGGGCTAGGGTCAAAATGAAGTAGCTGGACTGTTGCATAATTAATGGTAGGACAGAGAGAGTTATGGTAAGAAGAATAATTTTAGGAATAAGGGATGTGACAAGTGGAGTAACATATGTGCCAAGTCCTATTGCCAGTAGTCTTCAATGTGCATATTTATGAGGGAATAGAGAACAGGATTTATTTTTATTTTATTCATTTACATTTGTTAACCGGGTGGTGTCCGACTGGGCCATGGAGCCCGTTTTCAGTGGAGACCCGGGGAGAAAAAGCTCCACACACAATAGTGATTACTAATAATGGTAGTACAAAATGATACACACACAGTAGTGTTGAGTAATAATGGTAGTACAAAATGATACACACACAATAGTGATGACTAATAATGGTAGTACAAAATGATACACACACAATAGTGATGACTAATAATGGTAGTACAAAATGATACACACACAATAGCGATGACTAATAATGGTAGTACAAAAAGCTCTACACACAATAGTGATGACTAGTAATGGTAGTACAAAATGATACACACACAATAGCGATGACTAATAATGGTAGTACAAAATGATACACACACAATAGCAATGACTAATAATGGTAGTACAAAATGATACACACACAATGGGTTTTATTGAGGGCTTTCTGTCTCACTAACATGGCTCCAGAAAGGCTACAAGGGGTGGGCTAGGGTCAAAATGAAGTAGCTGGACTGTTGCATAATTAATGGTAGGACAGAGAGAGTTGTGGTAAGAAGAATACTCGACACTCATTAGACCCATTATAGAGTACAATGCCCCTTTTGGAATGTACCTCAAAAGACATTTGAGGAGCTGGAAAGGCCACAGAAGTACCTCACAAAGAGGATTACTGGCCTCAAACAAATGCCCTACACTGACCGCCTCAAAAAACTCCAGCTTTACTCCGTAGCATATCGCCTACTCCGAGGTGATCTTTGCCTAACATATAAAGCTATGTCAAACCCAGAGCTGTTGGACAAGCTACACCTAAAGAAATCCCAATCCCTCCGAGCTACACGCTCTAGGGACCTAAACCTTGTCACCACAATAAACAGGACATGCTGGAGGGATAGATTCCTGTCCCAGAGACTTCCCATACTCTTGAACAGGCTACTCATCTATGTTAAGCAAAGTTCTTCATTAGCACTCTTCAAGAAAAATCTTGATAGGTGGATGGGAAATAGGAAATACACCCCAGGAATTACTTCTGTGTCTCTGCTCAACAGCACGGGAAAATAACTTTCTTGGGTGACATAAGCCAGGAAACCTTGTTGGCTAGGCTTACGTAGGCCCTTGGGCCGATAGCCTAGTACCTACCTATGAACCTATGAACCTAGGAATAATAATGGTAGTGCAAAATGATACACACACAATAGCGATGACTAATAATGGTAGTACAAAATGATACACACACAATAGTGATGACTAATAATGGTAGTACAAAATGATACACACAATAGCGATGACTAATAATGGTAGTACAAAATGATACACACACAATAGTGATGACTAATAATGGTAGTACAAAATGATACACACACAATAGTGATGACTAATAATGGTAGTACAAAATGATACACACACAATAGCGATGACTAATAATGGTAGTACAAAATGATACACACACAATAGTGATGACTAATAATGGTAGTACAAAATGATACACACACAATAGATACACACAATAGCGATGACTAATAATGGTAGTACAAAATGATACACACACAATAGTGATGACTAATAATGGTAGTACAAAATGATACACACACAATAGCGATGACTAATAATGGTAGTACAAAATGATACACACACAATAGCGATGACTAATAATGGTAGTACAAAATGATACACACACAATAGTGATGACTAATAATGGTAGTACAAAATGATACACACACAATAGTGATGACTAATAATGGAAGTACAAAATGATACACACACAATAGCGATGACTAATAATGGTAGTACAAAATGATACACACACAATAGCGATGACTAATAATGGTAGTACAAAATGATACACACACAATAGCGATGACTAATAATGGTAGTACAAAATGATACACACACAATAGTGATGACTAATAATGGTAGTGCAAAATGATACACACACAATAGTGATGATTAATAATGGTAGTACAAAATGATACACACACAATAGTGATGACTAATAATGGTAGTACAAAATGATACACACACAATAGCGATGACTAATAATGGTAGTACAAAATGATACACACACAATAGTGATGACTAATAATGGTAGTACAAAATGATACACACACAATAGCGATGACTAATAATGGTAGTACAAAATGATACACACACACAATAGCGATGACTAATAATGGTAGTACAAAATGATACACACACAATAGTGATGACTAATAATGGTAGTACAAAATGATAGACACACAACAGTGATGACTAATAATGGTAGTACAAAATGATACACACACAATAGTGATGACTAATAATGGTAGTGCAAAATGATACAAAGTTATACATGTATATTCAGGTAGACCAGAGATAAAATTAGACACAGAACATACTGTATACAGCATTGTAAATAAAGAGACATCTAATGAATGGAATTGATTGGCAGAGAACTTTTCATAGTGACATCAGTCATAGTACAATTACAGAGATACATTGTTCACAAAGTAGATGCACTTCTAAATGGGCTTGAGCCAGAGTTAAAGTACCTTTGAGAGGGGGATGGAGTAAGTACTGGGAGGGCAGAGGGATTATCCAGGACTACAAGGGCAGAGCCAGGTGGATTTGAGATGTTCTTTAGTTTTTGTTTTGAAGGAAGAGTAGATGGGAGTGTTTTGAATGTGCTGGGGTGAGCATTCCAGGTCTTGGCAATTTTATTAGAGTAGAGGGAGTCTCCATGGTAGTTGTGAGACTGGGTTATTTTTAGCATTGGCCTGTCTGAGGATCTAAGGGACCTTGTATTGACATGAGGTTGAACTAGGGAGGAAAGAGCAGGGCATTGACTGGGATTTGTGAATGATTTGGTATGTAAAGGTGAGTTGGTTTAATGTTAACAGGTTGGGGAGCTCCAGCCAGTCAGTTGTTGGAAAGCAGAACAGTGATGAGATTTATGTGGCTGATTGCTGGCAAATTTTGCAATTTTATTATAGCAGGATGATAGGTTGTTTAGGTTGGTTTTGTGCAGGATTGTAAATATGTGTGAGCAGTAGAGTAGGGTAAGGTAGATAGAAGTCGGGATGTAGCTGTGGCTAGTTTAGCTTGGTTTGTGGACGTTTTTGATTTTCAGGGATATGTGAATATCAAATTTCAGCCTGTCAACTATAGTTACACCTAGGAGTTTGGTATGTTTTGTGGGTTAAATTTTGATTCCATTGGTGGAGTGAATAAAGAGGGATGGAGACTGGGCATTGGATGGATTGTTGATAAAAAGTATTAGTTTGGTCTTGTTAGGGTTTAGAATGAGCTGGTGGTTGGATAGGTAAGTTTCTATTTCCTGAAATGATCTTTGAGTCTTATCTTGAAGTTCTTGGAGGGAGAGGGCAGAGCAAATAACGTATGTATCATCTGCATATTGCATGATTGTAGCGAGTTGGGTTACTGAGTTTATACTATTAGTAAATAGGATGAAAAGGAAGGGTCCAAGTATGGACCCTTGGGGTACACCAGTGGACACTGATAGCAGAAGAGAGAGAGATTCTTCTCCCATTTGGTGGCCTGTTGACGGTCAGATAGGTAGCTCTGAAACCATGTAAGTGTTGATAAACTGAGAGGGTAAGTGGCAAGTTTGTTAAGGAGAAGATGGTGGGAGACAGTGTCAAATGCCTTTGACATGTCAAGGAAAATTTCTGAGACTAGCAGACCATTTTTCATGAGGTGATGTATGGTGTCAGAAATTATATTAAGGTTGTGTTAGTGCTATGCTTGGGTCTAAAGCCATGCTGGGAGTGGGATAGTAGGTTGGTGGTGGTGAGGTGATTTTGTAGTTGTTGGTGAATACATTTTTCTAGGATTTTCGCTATGGGTGGCAGAATCTAGCCTCTCCTCCCACAAGATCGCAGACCACAAACCTTCTTAATGTAAAATAACTGGCCTGAAGCCCAAGTTCTTAAACCAGAACTAAGACACTTTTAGAATAAGAGACATACTAAACTCTTGCCCGTGTAATTAATTGGATGGCCACACTTGCTTTCCTGGCTTGATGATTATGCCGACTGGTGAGTACAGCAAGGCAGAACACTTTTAGTTTAATGAAAAGTCAAGGCAGTAGGTCTCGTGCAGGGCAAGCAGTGGTGTACTACAGAAGAAATAAAACACAGACAGACAGAAGTTAAGATGGGGTGAAAGGTAGCCTGGAGGGAGATGAAATTAGAAGGGCTACAAGCTCTGGTTATTCACAGCAAAAACAAAAAAAACATTTGCAAGTGTTCACAGCAGTAAAAAAACAAGCTCATTCACAAAACAACTCTAGTCTTGGGTCTATAGGCTCAGGTTAAAACACACCAGACAGTTATGCAAGTGTTAACAACAGTACTATTAGCCCAGTTCGCATGACTTGGGTGAGAGTTTACCACTGTAACAAACAGTACAAAAACAAGCTCATTCATAAATAACCCAAGACTTGGATTTGTGTGAGAGTTTACAACAGAGAAAGCAAGCTCATTACTAAATTACCCAAAACTTGGAACATAGTATACTCTATACTGATTATTAAAGCCATGCTGGGAGTGGGATAGTAGGTTGGTGGTGGTGAGGTGATTTTGTAGTTGTTGGTGAATACATTTTTCTAGGATTTTCGCTATGGGTGGCAGAATCTAGCCTCTCCTCCCACAAGATCGCAGACCACAAACCTTCTTAATGTAAAATAACTGGCCTGAAGCCCAAGTTCTTAAACCAGAACAAAGACACTTTTAGAATAAGAGACATACTAAACTCTTGCCCGTGTAATTAATTGGATGGTCACACTTGCTTTCCTGGCTTGATGATTATGCCGACTGGTGAGTACAGCAAGGCAGAACACTTTTAGTTTAATGAAAAGTCAAGGCAGTGGGTCTCGTGCAGGGCAAGCAGTGGTGTACTACAGAAGAAATAAAACACAGACAGACAGAAGTTAAGATGGGGTGAAAGGTAGCCTGGAGGGAGATGAAATTAGAAGGGCTACAAGCTCTGGTTATTCACAGCAAAAAAAAAAAAACATTTGCAAGTGTTCACAGCAGTAAAAAAACAAGCTCATTCACAAAACAACTCTAGTCTTGGGTCTATAGGCTCAGGTTAAAACACACCAGACAGTTATGCAAGTGTTAACAACAGTACTATTAGCCCAGTTCGCATGACTTGGGTGAGAGTTTACCACTGTAACAAACAGTACAAAAACAAGCTCATTCATAAATAACCCAAGACTTGGATTTGTGTGAGAGTTTACAACAGAGAAAGCAAGCTCATTACTAAATTACCCAAAACTTGGAACATAGTATACTCTATACTGATTATGGCAGATGAGAAATTATCTATATTATAACTGCAAGCAACTGCATGAGAAGACACACATGCTTAGTACAAAAATCAGTAATAAAATACAATTATGTAATTACCCACATTGTATAACTGTATGCTTGTAAACTACTTGTGTAAAAACATAACTCTGATCTGAAAGTGATATACTAAATAACTAGGAGCAGGAAAACACTGTTGACTGGAGTTGGGAATTAGAGAACCGTGCAGGTAGACAAAATGGAGATGGGAGGTTTACAGTGCATGCAGTATACTGTGCGTACATGTACAGGATGCCAAAATAGCTACTGACGGTCTTTCATATGCAGTATACTAGCTTCAGGCTTCTGTACAGATTATGTATAACACTGTTAAGCTGAGGGACAGATACAAATAGCAAAATATTTTATACAGTCTTTTAAATACAAAAGAAAAGCAAAGGTCTACCATACAGCGTGTTAGGGAGCCTGTTGCAGTGATTGGCAGCAAGGGAATAGAAACTTGAAAATGGCATCCTGAAAATCCAGGTAGGATAAATAACCTCTGATTGGCTGAGGTGGGCTGGCCCAGCACAGCAATCTCGCTCAGTCAAGAAAACAATCAGTGAAGGTATAGCATTTCACTAGAATTCTGTAAGTTAATGCGTGAAATATAGTAGTTATGTCAAAAAGGTTTGATAGATATAGAGGTAAGAGGGATAGTCCTAAAAGTCAAGTGTTTAGAACTGAAGGTTATCCGTAATTGTCTAGGAAGGCTGTAGATTATAGCTGCAGGAGGGTATTGGTTCCTTGTTGCCGTACTCCACAGGATGTCCAAAAAATGCAGACGTAGGAGAGCAATTTTCAAATAAAAGAAGAAAGAACAAATTATAAACTGGAGTTAACACATACTAAACTCTTGCCCGTGTAGTTAGTTGGATGGTCGGACTTGCTTTCCTGGCTTAATGATTATGCCGACTGGTGAGTACATTGTGGTAGAACACTTTTAGTTTAGTGAAAGGTCAAGGCAGTCGGTCTTGTGCAGGACAAGCAGTGGTACATAAACTCTTGCCCATGTAGTTAATTGGATGGTCAGACTTGCTTTTCTGGCTTGATGATTATGCTGACTAGTGAGTATAGTGTTGCAGAACACTTTTAGTTTAGTGAAAAGTCAAGGCAGTAGGTCTCATGCAGGACAAGCAGTGGTGCATAAACTCTTGTCTGTGTAGTTAATTGGATGGTCGGACTTGCTTTCTTGGCTTGATGATTATGCCGACTGGTGAGTACACCATGGTAGAACACGTTTAGTTTAGTGAAAAGTCAAGGCAGTAGGTCTCGTGCAGGGCAAGCAGTGGTGCATAAACTCTTTCCTGTGTAGTTAACTGGATGGTCGGACTTGCTTTCCAGGCTTGATGATTATGTCAACTGGTGAGTACAGCATGGTAGAACACGTTTAGTTTAGTGAAAAGTCAAGGCAGTAGGTCTCGTGCAGGACAAGGATCAAACTCTTTGCTGATAACAAAAAACTGCAGCAGTGTAGGAAGGATGAAAAGTCTATAAAAAATTTTGAAAATGTCCAGATGGGTAGGAAGGTAGAAGTTGAGGTTCAGTGAAGACAAACAGCAACTATTATATGAACTATAAGTTGGGTGAGTAAAAATGATATCAGCAGAGGAGGAAAAGGGTCTTTTGTGCACCAGGAGCAAGGTGAGATGTAGACTATATGCTCTGAGGGATAAATTTCAAAAGCAAACAGGTAATGATGCCTCTCTTTTGAGCCCTACTGATGTCACACTTTGAGTGCCGGTTAGAGTTCTTGAGACCATATAAAGAAAAGAACATCTGACTGCTAGATGTAACCCAGAGGAAAGACACTAGAAGGGTACATGAAATGGAGCGGAAGGAGTATGGTCAGAATCTAAACGCAATAGAACTCTTCACCTTAGAGACCAGAAGGAACACGTGATATAGTTCTATGTAATCATATCAGGTAGATGCAAAGGGAACCTGATTTAAAGGAAGGAAGGGAGGATAATAATAACCAACTACTCAATGAAACTCTTATAATATTTCCTCATAGAGAGAGAGATTGAATTGCTGACCCTTGGAATGGACCACCAGAATGACTGGTGGAAAGGGACTTCATAGACGCATTCTTGTGGCATGAGATAGGTGGAGAAAGTATGAAGGGGAGGGAAATAAAGATGGAAGTGAGGAGGTATAATGTTAAATTCAGTTTAAGGCAGTTTAGACATAGAAGATTATGACTGAGTCTATCATCATAAACTGCTTAATATGCTTTTGAGAAATGAATGTCAAGAAATTTACCTCGAGAGCGAATCTCGAGAAGCACATCTTGACATCCATGTCAAGAACACATGGTATTAAGTAGCAATCAGAGATATGATCATAATTTGTTGTTTGTTGTACTACATGAAGATTTGTCTGCCCCATGTACTACAAGTTACTCAAAAAAAAAAAAGTGTTGCGCCAGCTTAAAAGCCAGTAAATGAGCTGGGAAGTGCTGTCAGACAGTGGGAGATGCCCTTACATATTCCCTGTCTAAGGGAAGTAGTTGGTTCCTAACTATGTTTTTAGTGGCTTTAATGTTGTAGGCAGCAGTCAGAAATTGAGTTGGAATGAAGCTGTTTCATATTCTGCTACTGTTGTTTACTGGCTGGCACTGTCATCTTTTAGTGCATACTTCCAGATTTGATTATAACAGTGCATAGGGGGATGCTTAACAGTTGTTAAGCACCTTTCTAAGCATTGTTAAAATCTGGTCCCACTCCAGAATAGCACTGAACCAGTGTGCCTTTTATTTATTTATTTATTTATTTATTTATTGCATTTGTTTACCGGGGAGGTCCACTGGGCCAAAAAGAGCCCATTTTCAGTGGGGAGTAAAGCTCCACAGTGATATATACAATACATACAATCTGATAAAGCACAAATAGCAATTATAACAGTTTAAACATAGTATATGAGCAAATGAAGAGTTTTGACAAACGGAGAAAAGCTATGTGCCTGAGAGTATCTCCAATTACTGACAGTACAAGCATAATTATTAATACATACAGAGAGAGGCAATCCAGATGTGTGTATACAAAATCACTCGACAATACATTTGCACAAAGGTAGATAGGTTTAGCTGATACTTGAGCTTAATCCCTGCACTCCATGCAATACAAGCTTCTTTCTGCTAAGTAATATGCAGCCCACATGCTCACAATCTATATGTTATGGATTTTTTTTAGATGTGTCTGTTACCAAACTTAGTCATAGGTTAGTCTGCACTTCTGTATTTTGAAAACCAGGTCAATCTGTACTTCTGTGTATAGAAACATTTTAGCAAAAAATTGTTAGCTTATGATAGTTGTCATCCTGCTAACATGAAGAACTGTATTCCAACTTCCTAATTTGTAAAAATACATAGAATTTGGTATTCAGAAACAGTTTATGAAAAGGAACCTGAGGATTTAGGCAGAGGTTTTTGATGAGGGGTAATGACCACAAGATCATTGCAGGAACACTTCACAGATGCACTGGGGCTGGAACTGAGAAGATCACGCCTATCAGATTTATTAACACGTATTTTTCAAATAAGGTCATACTGAAACTCAGGCATCTTGTCTCAGATTACAGGTTCTTTTAGGACTTTGTTAATGACAGATGTTTCATCAGTCATTGTAAAGGTAGGAATTCGGGACAATGTGTATCACATTTTTATATATATTTATGCACACACACACACACATATATAGAGTTATGGAATTGATGATGAATATACTTATTTCTATGTATTTTTGCATATTTTCTCATTGTCAAGTTATGTTTAATTGTTTACAGTTTTCAAAGTTATATTTCCTGCTTGTGCATCCTATGTGAGTGGATATCTTGATGTTATTGTCAACAATTTGCATTTTTTTCAAAGTTTCACTTCCGGTTGTATGATTTCACAAAGTTATAGGTTCAAAAGTTCATAGGTAAGCCCTTTCAGACCATTTTAAATCTGGCCAATTTCACTTTTTATGCTAGAATTAACTATCCCATTGTTGATAACTATACATTACTATACATTACCCCAAATGAGAATAACTGAGATCTTGCCATAGATAATTTGAGGGGACCCATGCATGAAATAAAACATTTTGGAGTGGGCATTGTCCAGTAGTAGTACAGGGGGCAGTCCTGGGGTAAATTTTATGTTTCCCATCCATAAATCCAAGTTGCACTTGAATATTGACAGGGATGAACTTTATTTTTATCTGGATAGGGAGTCTATTCCAGAACAGCAGCATCTTCTGTGAGATATACATGTCCCTCCAAACCATTCTGTGATGTTGCAGAAGAAGTTTAGATTCCTAGAATGAGTATTTCTAATGCCATTTGACTTGCTGATGTGCAGTAAATCCATCAGTATTGGGTTGTAGGATGCCTTGTATGCCAGACACAGGCCACTTCTTAGCAGTCTGTAGGATATCGAATATAGTGACAGGGCATTGAGGCGGTCCATGTAGGACATGTCATTTAGGACTTGCTTCCTTTTTGTGAGGTATCTCTGTGGGCATTTCAGCTGTTATATGTGTCTGGACAGATACATGCCAAAAGAGGCATTATATTCAATGACTGGCCTAATGAGGCTTGAGTAAAGGGTTACAATGACATCCCTAAATCTAGACACAAACCCCTTTGTTTATAAGCTGTGCAGTGTAGAATGACTTTCTTATAACAATGGTCATAAGTTGGTCAAAAGTTAGATCACTGTCCACATAAGTTCCCAAATCCTGAATAAGGGGGTCAGATCTTAGGGGTATATTGTTAATGTGTTAGTTCCCTGGGATAGATAACTTCTCAAAGGATACAATAATGCATTTTTTTGGCATTTAGTTTCAGTCCATGATTTTAGCACCAGTTATTGATTTGGGACAAACATAGTCCTGCAGGATGGCTAATTCATTTGGGGATTCAGTGACTGTTCCTAGTGTGCAGTCATCTGCAACCTTGGCCTGAGCAGTTTTGTAATTGGCTTTTACTTCAAAAAAGTAGATGTCAAACAGGAAAGGTCCCAGCACAGAACCCTGGGATATATAATGATCTGACAGTATTGAAAAAGCTAGATTGCAAATCCAGTGTTTGTTGTGACACAGAAGAATTGATTTCTACCTTAGTGCTGTAGTTTTGGTGTTTTTTCATGGTGGTTCACAAGCAGTAAAATTAACATTTTTTTAAATTACACTAATTTTTACATTTTATAATTCTGCACAAGTTTGCATAGACATAAAACTGCACTTCTGTACTCTGTTTGCAAAGTGCATATGGCAATATCACATTTAAACAAAACAATGGAAATTATTTAATGAGAAAAACTGTTCTTGTTTTGAAGGCAGGAGAGTTTTATGAGTTACAAAATTATTCAGCATTAAAAATTAGGAAAAAGAATTTGGTGACAGCTTTCATTCTTCACTCTACAATATTTGTGCTGGGTCTCATAATCTAAACAACACATTCCTTTACATAAACTGCTTCTGTCACATCAGCTGTCAAAACAATAATGTATTATAATAATAAAAAAAACAAATAACACCTTTGTTAACTGTGTATGCCCAACGAGCACGCACGGGCAACCCAAGAGCAATATCTGGAGGGAAATTACTTACTCAGAGTCACAAAGTAGGCAAATAATGCATGTGGGATAAAACACAGGACTGGTGCTGGGTCAACACATAGTCGTAAATTTCTACACCAAACTGCTAGATATTTCACTCGTGTTCCTACAGTGCCACATATAGTACATATGCTGTTGAGCTGAACAGTAGAAATTGACAAGAGTATTTTAAAATTTTGATTATTAGTGTGGTGATGGGTACTGTCCTTACTGACATGTTTCTACCTTCAGACATTTGATGTGTTTGTAATTTATAATCCTCACCTACATTTAAAATAATGTTTCAGATAACTAATTGCAGTGAAGTTACAATGCCTATACAAGTTCAGTGGTGAGGTCTGTGTTTTGTAATATAATAATTTCTGAGTCTATCATCCAATATAGTTGAAAACTGATGTTTGATAATAGCCCAAGTAGGACAATAAGCAAGCCAGTCTAGTAGAAATCAGATGTATGGCTGCAAATATATGTTATTTACAAAACATGTTGTATCTGGGAGAAAAAAATGAAATTTTCAACTAAAGACATATGTCTGTTAACCAATAGCATGTTTTAATCATCCAGAAAAGAGACAGAGTGTATTTTGAGAACTGTATGATACAATTACTGAGTTTGTCAGAAATATACAACTATTTTAATGAACAAAAAGCTAACAAAAGCGCATCTGGAAGTAGTTATTATCCCTGTATCTGAGCTTGAAGTACTTCAAACATGACAGAACTACCCTGACATCCATTTCTGCTGATAACAGTTTTTCTTTTACTTAGAAAGAAATGTTGACACTCGGTAAGTCTCTAGTCAAATATTTTAAAATCTATGAAAACTTATTTCTGTTCTACATTTGCCTAACTTACTGATAGTTTTAATCCTGAAGGGTGAAGTGAACAAGACATGTTTACAGATCCTAGCATGGAAAGGCCAGACTATGAAGCACAATAACATATATAACTATTTAGTTGTCTGAAAGTAGAATACTGAAATGTCAAATTATTTCAGTATGCAAGCTGTTTAATATAGTTACCTCAGATGCTTAGATACATGATTTCTCTATTAGTTACTGACATGGGAAGTTTCATGCCTGCATGCTATTTTCCTGCAGCAATATAAAGAATTAACAAAATCTCATTTTGCCAAGCATTTGTTTAATCTAAAAAATATCTTAAAAGGACAGTAGATAGATACTACCTGTTTTCTAAAAAAAAAAAAAAAACACAAGAGAATTGCCACTGAAGACCAAGCTATGAAACAAACAAATAAGCAAACACATTTTTAGAAATGTCATCTGAAAAATCAAACAAATATTTATTACCATGAAGAAACTCCAATAAATATATATATTGGTATGCAGCAGTGTTTCAGATGAAATCCATCTTTAGTTTACAGAACTATAATGAGTTCTCGACATTTATTTTTACATACCAAATTAATTAAACTTAATCCCACTAGTTCAAAATGAATCAATCATTGATGCCAATACACATAAAAAATTTAATTTAATGTATTTAATGAACTTTTGTCTGTCATTCCAAAAGAGCTGTAGGCTAAATGCATTATTTAATCCATTGCTGCCATAAACTAAGACAGAATTTTCACTTATCTTCCAGTCTTATTAACAAATAATGCCTTACCAGCATACATTAATGTAGTTTCTTCAACTAAAATATGAAAAGAACATGCATGGATGTTGTTTTTGTATGCACCTCAAACAGATGTATCTTATGTGATATTTCTAGCATGTTCTGAGATCCTGTCACAAAAATTAATAGTCTTGTCCATGTGAATCATGCTGCATATACAAAGGCAACATATACAAAGAAGTGATGCTGTTTACTTGAAAACTATTATAGTATCGTTTATTAGAAAACCAACATATGAATTCATATTTATTCGTACTGTAGTGTCCATAATGATAGTGCTCTGCCTTGCAAGTTAAGTTTGCATCCCATTCTTTGTAGATTATCTCAAACTATCCCTTGCAGTTTTTGGCTTAAAATATACACCTAATTATGTTTCACCAGCAATATCTAACATTCCAGTAAAATAACCTAACAAATACCAATGTCATAAGAGGGCTGTAAGTAATTTCCGGCTGTCAGCTGAAAACCTCATAATAAACTTTGTTCCATATGTCAGACTAGAGGATTAATTACCGGCAGAGCTGTGTGTTCCATTCCATCTTGTCTACCAGTGTTTTAACTTTAACAGCAATCTTCACATTATGATATATTTCCCTAAATCGCTCACCTTAAACTACACTGTCCTTATTATATTGTCCGTGTTCGTAATTATAAGTCTGATGTGCAGAAATTGTCCTTTAAATACATTGTCCATAGGACACAAAGGTTGGCACTGGTCATGTACATGTGCTAGTTATCTACACATTTCTAACAGAGTCTAGTTATAGGCCTCAAGCCCTCCTTAAAAACATCATATCTGAAAATCAAATTTCAGCTTAAAATTAATTATCTGTGGAATAATCTCAGTTATACTTGCTAGGGATAATATATAATTATTGACCGTGGGATGGGTAAGAACAGTGTAACACCAGATTGGATAGGTTAATTCAAGTACCAAAAGAACTGGCTAGGCTTAAAATAACTTATAATAGCAGCTAACCTAGTAGTTACTGATGAACCTATGAAAGTGTAAGTTTGTATTCACATGTGCTAAAAATTCCTATAGTCATTTAGGAGCACCTATCTATAAAATAACTATATCATCAATAAATCATTTAAAAATTAATAATTTGTAACTCAACTTACATAAGAAAATACAACAGATGTTCACAGCAATCTAAAACAGTTAAATGAAGCTGAGTGCCATACACCTATAGCATTGTTGTACTTCTGATAGTATAAGCATTTAATTATAAAATGATCTATTCCTTGATAATATAAACTGCAGCAGTGCTAGCAACCTTGTAGTCCTGGAGCCTGGATGTTCTGTTTTCACCAGTAAATAGTTTCTAACAAAGAAATAAAAAGTTCATCCTGGCCTTTTGGTATGTATAGATGGATGAAGTCCCTATGATCCAGACAACTCAAGCTCAACTAGCAGATCATGTAATGAGGATCTCAGAGGAGGAGGAAGATGGAAATGACCGACCAGTGTTGGCTTGCTCATCCTGGTGAGGGGGGGGGGGTCATGATCTTTGCATTATTACTATCTAGCAGTAAGCAAGCTCCTGGTATCCAGTATCAATCAGAAAGGTATTCTTGCCTTTGCAAAGCTAGTGACTGTAGCCTGTATTACTTATATGCAGCAGTGCCCCCGTGTGTGTGTGTGTGTGTGTGTGTGTGTGTGTGTGTGTGTGTGTGTGTGTGTGTGTGTGTAGTGGGATGGATAGTGTGCTCCTCCATGATGATTTAAGTCTATGCAGAAGTCACCAGGGGGAACAAGGTTTAGCAGAAATGTCCATTAAATATGTATTTTGTATGTTGCAGCCTGTGGGTGGCAAAGATGTTGAACATGCTCTTTGGCCTGGGGAGCAATTAGGGTGGAGGTTTGTGGTCCATCCAGCAACATTCATACAGCCCAATATGATGGAGTTAAGCCACTTTCTCATGCCACCATGATTAGAATGTGCCCCATCTCCACAGGTAGCATGGAAGTAAAATGCAAGGTGGGGCACAAGAAATCTTCTCACCTGCTTGCATGATGGCTTTTGTCTAGCCAGCTCTTGCCCTGTCCAGTGATGAGTCTTTACAAGATGAGGGAATGTATCAAGACCTGTGGGGCAAGGAACTGTAATGGTTGGTATACAGGGATGTAAAAAAAAGCATATAAAAAGACAATGCCAATTTCATGAGGTATATAGATGTATAAATATCAACTTCTATCATCAGTGGTTATCATACTAATAATAATAATATTAATAATAAGGATATATACTTTTTGCCTCCATGGCTAATCATGCCTCCTGCTATCAGTCTTGATCCCATTCATCTACCCATAGTAGGTCATCCAGGCAGCCATTGAAGTGGTCTGTGCTCTCCCATTGGCATCTCAGCAGTGAGGGCATATTTACTAAAGCCCTAACTCCACCCTTGGTGGCTGACATGACTGCCCACATCACCACAGGTTATTCTACTTCCTCCTTATGTGTGAACTTGCTCCTATTCATACCCACAGCTATTGTCATTGACTTGGGATCCGCAAGTTCAGGTTCTTGGTCCTTACCTTTTTGGGGGCGTACAAGCATCCATTTGCAAGGTGACAGTCAGCTGACTTAAATCATCATGCATAGCCTTCAAGAATAAGTGAGACAATGTCAGCTGCTCGCCCTCACCTTTCCCCTCTCCAGCTCTGCCAGTGTCCAAACTGCTATCTGAACTCAGGTAATCGGTTTCTTAGTTAGGATTTTATTCTTCTATGTCAAAGAGACAGGGGGTTAATTAAAATGCCCCAAGAATAATTATAAAATAAACTGCATAAACTGTTATAAATGCAGGACTGCATTAATTTCAAAAGTAAACATAAAGAGCCATTCCAATTTGTGAAAGAGTTTCATTTAAGTGATCAGTATTGGACATAATTGATCCAAATGGAGTTCTGCTTTAGTTCGTTTGATTTTTAGGCAAGCTGTATGTCACTGGTACTATTGGGAATGGTGTAATCAAACATTTGTATCATTTAGTACAAATGGGTTTGCCACTGTAATACTTCCAACAAATAGAAATCCATCCACTGTTTTAATACTATAATGTATTATCCTCCAAATATTCATAAAACTCAGAGTCCAATAGATGTTCTGTGATAAAGACCATCCCCATTTGCCCATGGCCTAAATACAAATAAAACCATTACTCGATGTACCATTAAGTTCTTTTTAACCACAAATACTTATATTACATTTTCCAAATGTCTTTTCTTGAAATATTTTCAATAAATGATTTTGGGAAGCATAAAATATGAAGGCTTAATTTATTCAGAACAAAAACTCTTGTTTGTGAACAAAAGGTGGGTTAAAATTAACTTTCTATGATTTTTATAAAAATAAAACCCAATATCTTCAGTATAATCCATATTTCTGAAGGAAAATACATATCAGTGTCCAATGTTTTGGTTTCAGACAATAAACTGATAACAACATATTTTAATTCATGTGCTAATATTTCTTTTATTACCTGTCCATGTTGCCACTGGCTTTCCTCCTATTCTGTTTGAATGAATATTTTACAGTATGACCACTGGCACATTCTGATATGGCGAATAAAAGTTGTTAACTTCCCCTAAATTAAAATGAATGTCAGTTCAGTTAGGGAAATGCAATGGACATTGCAGTTTTTGTAAATTTGTTCCTAAACAATGTTCTTTCACTTCTTCTAATTGTTCTAGAGTGTTTGATAGTCTGGTTTATGGTAACTGTAGTACAGATTGGATTATTTATATGGCTGCATGTACATTCTCTGCATTTTATGTGGGACAGACTAGAAGACCTTTTAAACTTAGAATATCACAACACTTAAGTGATATCAGGTGTGCTAGAACTACAAATGCCCTTTATAAACATTGTTTGAAACATACAACTGTTAAATTTACTTTTACTATTATTGATAAGAAAAACGCAATTAGAAGACAACTGCTAAAAGGTCACATAATTGAGTATAGGATAAATTGGTTAATGTGATAAAAATTGTATATCATTCCTTGAACTTAGCCCCCCCCCCCACCTCCTTGCTACACTGCTTGTTTGTAAACCCCCATATAGCTGTTTGAGCAGTTGTATATCACAACTTAATTTTCCTCCATTCTCATTGATGCATTCACAGTCATATCTGCAGCCTCTCTGATTGGTTTATTGAAACTGCATGCTGTCTAGATACTAAGGCAGCCTCAAAGACAATCCAGCCAATGTCTGTTCATTATCAGATCCACTTGAATAACCTGCAGTTTTAATATTGGCTGACTTAGGTATTTAGATATCTTAACATGTTGCTTTTTAGAGCGGTTGAATACCAAACCATTTCTAGATATATATGTATAGATATATATATATATATATATATATATATATATATATATATATATATATATATATATATATATATATATATATATATATATATATGGGTCTATGTCAAAAGCTCATGTTTTCAGAAAGTCAATTCATATTGTAGTGAAGATATGACTGAGTTTCTGAAAATCCGAACTTCAAAAAAACAAAAAAATCTACATTTTTTCTAAGTTTTTGTGGGGGGGGGAGCCTCCACACCCCCTGCATATTATACACACCAACTCTGAGATAGCACTAAAGTGGGGAAAAGATTAAATTCCCCAATATGCACTATACAACGATCTCCATTCAAAAGTTTTAAGTTTCTGAAAACTTGATCATATCATCTCGACAATATGAATTTCGAGTTTCTGAAAAATTGAGCATTTGATAGTGACCCATTATATATACATATATATATATATACATATATTTATATATATATATATATATATATATATATATATATATATATATATATATATACACACACACACACACACACACACACACACACACACACACACATATATATATATATATATATATATATATATAATATTGTTTGAGTTTCTGAAAACTCGATCTTCTGACAAACCCACACACACACACACACACACACACACATATATATATATATATATATATATATCCTCACATACACAACTACCAACAACCTAATGCTTTCATCCGGGTCGGTCTTCTTGTCGATGTTCTGTCGGTGAAGTCAGGTAGAACCATATATATATATATATTTTTTTTATACCTTTCTGTCCTTGAGTAAGAACTCTTAACAGCATTGTTTACTGCCTCTGATAGTGAGCATAACCAAAACGTTTCATAATGATGATGTAAATACATCAATGATGGACCTTATGTCAGTATAGAAGGTTACTTGTCCAGGTCATTTTGATTGCAACACCATTGGTGTTGCTTATATAGCGACATGTGTTTCATACCCATTGTATCACATTTGGAAAACACCTAGGAAATTAAGGGATGGAATTAGAGAATATAGCTATGACATCAGAAAATGAAAGAACCCCAATGCTTGAAGTAGACTGCCTTCAAAAAGTTTATATTTTTGTTATAGATTAATTATTTTATGTTGTAAAAGGCAGCAATGTGGAGACAACTTTGGAGTGTAAAGAATTAGTATGGTATTTAAGAATAAATTAATGAATCAGTAACATCAGGTATCAATTATCACGTCATTGATTAGTGTCCTAAATTGTAGAGCACAGGTTTATTAGAAGTTTTTAATATTATAATTTTTGAAATATTGGCTTTCCGTGACAGTGTTTTGTGAGGAATTTTTTATGGTACTCTAGTGCTTTAAGGCTGAGTTACAGACTAATCAGTTTAGGATTCACACAAAATGATTGGTTGGTTCTTATTTTAAATGTAATGTTCTTCACGATGTGTGATTTTATTCTAGTGAAATCCCAGTTACTTGAGGATGAAAGCGCAGTAGTATTTTACAATAAAAGTTTTTTCGCTGTACTTTTACAGTTCCTGCTTCACTATTTTGTTTTTATTTGTTTTCTTTTCTTGTTAGTTATATGTTATATAACAATAAGACAAATTCTTATTGTTAGTGCTCTCCCAAAATCCACTGCAGTGATATAAAAACATCAAGCAGTTCAGAGCTGGAGACCCATAGTTATAAATGTTCTGCCAATATATTTTCAGTATTATCCTTGCACTCTCCAGTGATATTACTTGCAAGGTAATATTTGAGGCAAACTGTCTCGCTAGTTTTCTATTGAGTACTAGATATCAACAGTAGACAAGCTACTAAGTCTATTCTTCATCACTGATATCTCATCTTTGGAGGAATGTAAGACAGTGGATATCTCGTCCAGACTTTCTATTACTCATTCTTCCTATGAAGTTCTGTGCTTCTAATGCTGTCAAGTATATAAAATCTCTAATTTGACAAAATACAAATTTTGTATGTTCAATGTTTTTCAAAGCTGGAACCAGATATAGTGATTATTGTTTAATAAATCAGCTTTAAACTACTAAACAGAATACTCTTACTGTTGCACTATTTAAAGCTTTCCATGGTCTCCCAAGCATCATATATCCCTCTGTAAGATATTTTGACAATGTTTTGCACATATTCTGTAAACTCCATCCCAGTATGTCTGCATAATCCACAAGAAATAGTATTGGCACTAATCAAGGCATGTAACTACCAGAATCAAGCCTTCATTGTTCCATTAATATAGGAAAACAGTCAGTTCTCCCCACATTTAGTTTGTACAATTCTGTTGATTTCATAAAGCTTACAGGCACCCCTCATTGAATAAATGGAACAACAACACTTCAATGACATGTCGGCAGAGATGTGAGGGTGTAGGTTCATGAAAGCATATGTAGTGGTCCATCCAATACAAAATCACCTTATCAGCTTGTAAATATATCTGTTGTTTTGTTTTTCTACAGATGCCACAGCTCACACTGGAAACTTAGGTTGTTAGTCTATAATTAAAATTTTCAAACCACTAAAAAAGTATTTTCTTTCTGGCATCTATAACTACCAAAATTTAATTCTAGCACACTAGACTCAACCCATTTCAGACCTCTTATCTTTAAATATGTAGTGGGATTTGGTCTCCAAATCATTATTGTTTGAATGTGTAAGTCAAAAGTAGGTCAAGCAGGTAAAGGGTGGACAAGTTTGGAAAGAACAATGATTATCTGCATTTTTTCCCATAACTTACAATAGTTCTAATCTATGCTATTTTATAAGTAATAAATAAATAAGTAGGCCACTACAAACAAGAATAAGCATTTTGACTGTCCTCAGAAGACAGAACTCTTTCTAAAAAACATGAAGATGTACGGTTGTGTGAGAAATCAACAAACAGAAAAGTTTTGATCAGTGACTTCTGAGTTTCTCCCCTCTGCTTGTTTTCTATCAGCTCAATGCCAAGCATTGGCCAAGGAAAACAATTCTTATCAGTTCTTAGTATGTTCCTGCTTGCCACATTAATATTATCTCCTGAAGATGAGAGCAGCAGAAGTCCAAATAAGGGAGCTGGAGACATTATTTAAATCTGATTAATGAATTACAGGATGTGAGAGACAGAATGGTGAGGTGAGAGTTGGCAAAAGATGTAGATCATCAGAAGAGAGTTGTTCTTGGATGTTTAGAAGTCACCTCTCCCATTGTTTTGGTATGCAGGCAACATAGTTTGAATCTACTTCTTCTCAGCTGAATGTACTGACTTATACTAAGGTGGAAATAGTGGAAACAAATGGTTTTGCGGGAAAGTTCCAGTATCTTAGATAATGCATGGGCATTTACTGGAATATAATAACTTTTACACCATAGTTAGTTGGGTGAACTTCAGGTTAACTTTAACCAGAGCTTTCAAAACGGTCAAAGTAAGAAGGTCAACAAAGCATGCATTTCTGTTAATGACTAGTTGAAGTTTTTGTGCAGTGGTTGTGAGAAGGTTACTTACCGCATGGGAAGCATAGAGAAGGGGAGGGCTGCTCAACAAGAAATCAAATAAGCTGAAAAAAGCCCCCTTGGAAGCAAAACAACAGACCCAGTAGAAATAAAAATCGCACTGGCACGTAGCAATGAATGACTCTTCTCTTTAATTTGTACGCATAAAATCACATAAAAAACAATATCTGGTTAAGCGCTTTCATCTACTGCCGTAGATTTCATCAGAACCACTTACACAATTGTTACTTCCCTTTTTATATGGTATCTCCTTTCATCAATTAACATACCATAATTGAATAATAACATAATTAAAACTTATTACATTTGAATCATCAAAATTTAAAGTGCACAGTGCTGGATTCCCTCAATATGAACATATCTACTTATGTTTAATAAAATAATAATATTTAAAAAATAATTATTTCATATGCATGTAGTAACTTTCATAACACAATCTCCTAAAATGTGTTTAATACACCTAAATATTAAAAACCTCATTTCATAATTATTTATTGCCACTACCTCTTACTTTATATTATGTACTAAAAAAACTTTAAAATCATTTTATTCATACTTCACTTCAATATTGAAATAATTATTTGAATGACAAGTACTTTCCAAGGTTAGACTTGTACCCTATTGTCTATCTAATATAGGTTTTATAGAGATGTATTCATTTAGCCCTGGATATTCTGAAGCATTCAATTTAATTTGCCAGCGGGTCTCTTTTTCTAATAATTTCTTCTTTATATTACCTCCCCTAGGATTCACTTGTACCTGTTCAAGTATACCAAACTCAAACGTTCTACATTCTTTATTAGCTTCACAATGTCTCCATAGGGCATTGTTCACATCTTGCCTTCTTATTCTATAATAATGCTCATAGATTCTATTTCTTAAGCATCTAGATGTCATCCCCACATAGTAACATGAACATGTAGAACACTTAGCTAAATATATGACATTTTTAGTTCTACAGTTCCCCTTACAAAACTTGACAATTGTTTTCTGAGAGTTGTCCAATGTGAAACTACCAGCCCCAGTAATATACTGACACAGGTTACATCTTCCACATTTGGTGGTACCTCCCTCACTTTTTCCTACAATGCCCTTCATTTTATTTAATCTACTCTTTAAATTCAATCCATTCCTATATACAAATGTTGGTCTAGGACCTACTATCTTGTATATATCCTCATCTGTTTCTAATATGTTCCATTTTTTTACTATTATGTCTTTAAATTTGTTCACTAATGGGGCATATTGTATAACACAAGCTCTCCTATATTCAGTACTTAATTCCTTAGAATTACTAATGCCATGCTCACTCCCCAGTATGGAAATTAGAATAATGAAGCCCGACAAGGGTGGGGGGGTAGTATTATATTATACTGAAGATTATAATAATAAAATTACGAATATACTACTCAATTCAGGAAATTATATAGCTACTTCACTAAATGAAGTCAATATTGCATATCATAAAATTAATTTAATAATAGAGGATTTATTAATAGACAATAGAATTGACATGGATATGTATAACTATGTGAAAATCGAGTATCCTATCATAGGAACTATAGTAGGTATACCCAAGGTCCACAAAAATATCCAGGAACCACCGTTCTGACCTATTATATCTGGAAGTAATTCAAAAACTTTTGAAATGGGTAGAGTAGTGGATGGGTGGTTAAAAAGTGTATATTCACACATCCCACACATAGTAAAGGATTCATGGGATTTCCTTACCAGACTTAAAGATGATTTTATTACTGACGATTGTTTTTTAGTAACGATAGATGTGGTGGACCTATTCTCAAGTATACCCCAGGATGAGGGACTTATAAGATTTCAGGAAAGTATGCGCAAATACAGCAAGTTAACATGGGAGAAAATAAGTGTCCTCATGGTTTTTATGGAAGTAGTTTTGAAGAATAATTTTATTATGTTTCAAGGAGAATATTATAGGCAAAACAAGGGAGTAGCCATGGGGGCAGCATGTGCCCCCATGTTTGCCAATTTATTTTTACTAAATTGGGAAGAAGAATACATATTTGAGACTGAGTGGAACACCTATATAAGATGTTATCTCAGATTTTTAGACGATGTGTTTATCATATGGGAGGGCAGCGAGGAATTATTACAAAAATTCATGAATTATCTTAATAGCAGGAATGTGTATTTAAGATTTACTACAAGAATGAATAAAAACAGTATTTCATACTTAGATACTAAGGTTACTATTGAGTGCAAGAAGTTTAAATCTAACTTGTATAGAAAGGACACCTTTAGTAATGATTATTTAGAGTACAATAGTTGCCACCCCCAGTATCAGAAAAAAAGTATCATCAAAGGACAATGTATCAGAGCCACCAGGATGACCTCATGTTATGAGGATGTAATAGTTGAGTTGAATAACATAGCTACAATGTTTACTGATAGGGGATATCCTGGATGGATGGTGTCTGACGTTGTGGAATATGTAAAACAAGAATGGGGAAAAAATACAAACCCATACTGGAGAGTGAGCATGGCATTAGTAATTCTAAGGAATTAAGTACTGAATATAGGAGAGCTTGTGTTATACAATATGCCCCATTAGTGAACAAATTTAAAGACATAATAGTAAAAAATTGGAACATATTAGAAACAGATGAGGATATACACAAGATAGTAGGTCCTAGACCAACATTTGTATATAGGAATGGATTGAATTTAAAGAGTAGATTAAATAAAATGAAGGGCATTGTAGGAAAAAGTGAGGGAGGTACCACCAAATGTGGAAGATGTAACCAGTGTCAGTATATTACTGGGGCTGGTAGTTTCACATTGGACAACTCTCAGAAAACAATTGTCAAGTTTTGTAAGGGGAACTGTAGAACTAAAAATGTCATATATTTAGCTAAGTGTTCCACATGTTCATGTTACTATGTGGGGATGACATCTAGATGCTTAAGAAATAGAATCTATGAGCATTATTATAGAATAAGAAGGCAAGATGTGAACAATGCCCTATGGAGACATTGTGAAGCTAATAAAGAATGTAGGACGTTTGAGTTTGGTATACTTGAACAGGTACAAGTGAATCCTAGGGGAGGTAATATAAAGAAGAAATTATTAGAAAAAAGAGACCCGCTGGCAAATTAAATCGAATGTTTCAGAATATCCAGGGCTAAATGAATACATCTCTATAAAACCTATATTAGATAGACAATAGGGTACAAGTCTAACCCTTGAAAGTACTTGTCATTCAAATAATTATTTCAATAATGAAGTGAAGTATGAATAAAATGATTTTAAAGTTTTTTTAGTACATAATATAAAGTAAGAGGTAGTGGCAATAAATAATTATGAAATGAGGTTTTTAATATTTAGGTGTATTAAACACATTTTAGGAGATGGTGTTATGAAAGTTACTACATGCATATGAAATAATTATTTTTTAAATATTATTATTTTATTAAACATAAGTAGATATGTTCATATTGAGGGAATCCAGCACTGTGCACTTTAAATTTTGATGATTCAAATGTAATAAGTTTTAATTATGTTATTATTCAATTATGGTATGTTAATTGATGAAAGGAGATACTATATAAAAAGGGAAGTAACAATTGTGTAAGTGGTTCTGATGAAATCTACGGTAGTAGATGAAAGCGCTTAACCAGATATTGTTTTTTATGTGATTTTATGCGTACAAATTAAAGAGAAGAGTCATTCATTGCTACGTGCCAGTGCGATTTTTATTTCTACTGGGACTGTTGTTTTGCCTCCAAGGGGGCTTTTTTCAACAAGAAATCAAAGGCAGTAAATGCTCACATAGAGGTAGTCATAACAGCCCTAGTACTGTGTACCATCTTAAGTCTGATTAGTGCTTGTAATTAAAGACTTTCTATGGAGAACAGACAGGTTACATAGTTTGAATTAGATAATGTTCTGCAGAGGTAATAAACAAGTTTGAGATAGGTCTAAAATAGGCTCGTATTTAGTCAAACAACATATATTTCATTTTTGAAGACAGTTAGAGTCAGATCTGAGTTTGACAGCAAGAAAAATGCACACATAGTTAATTAACAAACAACAGTGTAACACTGTCACCACATAACCACAAGGGAAGACTTCTTTTTTTTTCTACAAGCAAGTATGCTTTGTTTTTCTTTGTAAAATAAACAGAATCTGAAAGTAAATGGGGAATCACACTGAAGAGTTTGCCCTTCAGGATCCAAGATAACTACTGTTTTTTCAGTTAAAAAATTTTCCTTTGAAGATATTCCCTTTCTTGGAATGTGTAGTAATCAAATCAAGTTCAGATTCAACAGGGGAATTCCATTGCATCATATAATTTACATGTTATCATCACTGCTATGAAAATAACCTGGCACCAGCTTGCACCATCGGATTGCATCAAATCAGACCACTTGATAAAGCAAGTTTTGACACTGAATCCGTATGTTTGTCATTCAGTCAGCTGCATTTATTTCATTTTATCAGGCTGGAGGTGGTTTATTTGAGGCTCATTTTAATATGTTTCCTATGTTATTGAGTTTAAAAATTAGTTTTTATTTTATACTTTCACGCAACAACTGATAGTTATATTTTTGCTTATTTTAATGTTATTTCACTTTCAAAACCTTCAGTAAACATTCACTGTAAATGCTAAATCACATATTTAAAAAAACTGAATTTTGTTCCCGTTACTATAATAATAATCTCTTCTAACCTTACACAATATATACACTTGTGTAACAGAGCACATTCTTTATAAAATTCCAATGCTACTTTATGTTCAGGACATTTTACCGCCATTTTATGTTTTATTTATTCTAGTCATACCGTGGTGGTCAGGCCCTGTTACAGGTAGTTAGCAATATAATAAATTACTTTCACACAAACATTGTCTATTTAAACTGAGGCACAGAGTCAGTGAACATGAGCTTGTGAGCAATCACGATCAAATCATTCAGGTGTACAAAAATTAAAAAAAACACATTTTTGTGTTAATGTATGATTTGATAAGTTAATACAGTGAGGGAGAGAACGTGGTTCAGCATTATAGTTTGCTAGTAAGTGAAGGGCTTTATGTCAGTTAATGGCATAACTTTCCTTCTGGTGACTGTTTAGCAAACTTTGCAAGATACTATTAGCACTCTACTTGCTTTTTTTTAAACTTTATAATTGTTCACATTTTCTGTAGGGTAGGGGCTATGAAACACCAGCCCAGAATGCAATGCTTTTACGCATAAACATTTTCATTATTTTTGTTTTATTTGATTTCATTAGAAAATACTTGCAGTTGTATGTATTTGTATGTATTTGTATGTATGTGCATCCATCTTTCTGTTTTATTAATAAAGCCTTATTATTTTAATGCTCTTCCTGTGTAACTTTCAAATCTCCAAAATCCAATTAATTTTTCTCAGAGAAAATGTGATGTGAGGGAGAAGAGTTGAATATATTGTGTATCACCATTAAGTATTTTTTATGCTATTCAGTATGATAACTGCTACCGCAGAGTGTAACTTGGATAGATACATTGTATACAGTCTGAAATAGCAGCAAATGCTTATTTTGTTCATGTTTGTAAACTGTTATATTTTTACTATTTTTTTGTAAACTGGAGGAGTATGCGACTTAGTGATAACACACAGTCTGTTTGTATTCCCTCTGTTTCATTCAGATATTTTACATCTGAAAATGTGCTTATTTGCTTAATTTCCGTTCTGATATTAAAACAATATGAGATTACTGCAAACATGGACTAAAGCAACAAATACTAGTGATAAATGAAGTATGACATATGTATTGGGTACTACGAAGATGTTAATAAAAGTTGTATTTAACATTAAAACACTGTCTGCTATTAGCTGCATGTTGCAGTAAGTATTAATTTGACTCCATTTACTTTACCATGTTACCAAGTTAATAATTTAGAACTGTGATCAGTATGTCTTGTTCATTTTTTTTAAACTGTGGCTTTGCTTGGCAATATTAAAAAGGCTTTGTGCTTCTAATAACTCAAATATTCTACCTATGGATCATGCAGTTGGAAATGTATGCATTTAGTTAAATGGTATAATGTAGTTGGAATACAGTGGACTCATTTTAAACTCAATCTCCTTGGTCTTTATGATGCCACAAATATAGGTCTTAACATTACCTTTATATCTTATCAAAGCAGTATTAATTTTCTGGAATTACCCAATGTTTTCTAAGTTAGACACTATCAACTCCCTTGTAAATGAGTTACAGTATCTGAGTAATATAAGATGAGTGGCATGAACCTCTAAAATTCAGTTCTTGAAGAGACATCAGAAAATAGCTGCTGTTGTATCTCATACAGCATTGCTTTCTCATTCTAGAAGTGAAATTGTTGAAAAATTTTTAATTTTCCCTCAGAAAAAAACGGGGAAAAAAATGGATGTCTTCCTATATTAATAAAAACATGAGAGGCAGTGGTAACAAAATAGACTAAAATAAACTAAAATAAGATGAGCGTTTCTGGGTTCTAAGACCCTTCTTCAGATCCAGTGTTAAAGTATCACAAACATAAATTTTAATCCCATAACAGCCAATAAAAATCTTCCATTTTTGTGACAAAAAACATAGCCAATAACCACATATTAAAAGTCAAATTATTCTAAAAAAATCAGCATTTAAAAACTTTCATTGGCTCAAAACAGTTAGAATTAAAGCATACCATTAGCCAATAGTAGCACTACTAGCAACAGCCAATCATCACCCTAGTGCTACATATTTCAGCAACTCAAAATTATAAATCTTTTAACAAATAAAAAACAGCATGCTAATAATATAAAGATCAGCGATCAAGAAATCATTGAGGCTGAAGTACTACATCAGCCAATAGCATTGTTCCTTCCTGCTACCAATCATTAACAGCCATTACATTTTCCAGCATATCAGAATCCTGAACTCTTGACCAATAGAAATAATTTTCAAACAATCAAGTCCCAATCATCTTCAGGCCAATATGGATAATGAATGAATCAGGAAATTGGCATTCAAAAGGTCTATAAAACACACTGTTGAGTAATAACTACGCTACTTCCAACCATCTGCAAGCTACTATGTATTTCAGTAAATCAAAATATCAAAAATCTCTCAACAAAATAAAACAATAAACTTAAACTACCAAAGAAAGAACAATCAAAAAATCACTGAGGCTGAAATATTTATTGGCCAAAAACACCTGTCAAACAACAAACTGATAAATATACTAACATACCAAACTCCAGACCTCTCTGCAAAAACGGAACAGTAATAAAAACTTGTCATTACATTACATAAAGTAACCAATCAATTCAACATCAAATAAACAAAAAATCTCATTCTGTTAGACTAGAATCAGAAGTAACATATTCATGTAAATGGATAGATATGCCATTTACCTTCATAATACATATCCTTTAAATAAAACATTAACAATAAATACAAAAATTCATATCTTTCACAGATGCATTCACCAATAGAATTATTCAATAGCAATTGGTCTAAAGCTCTCTAACCTCAACCTATGAGGTAACTAGTTCAGGCATTCTGGATATAGTTAGAGTTACTGGTATCCGGATTTCAAATGAGTTTATTAAATACCTTAGCACTATTTAATTACATGATGATATTATGTGTCACAGGTACAATCTGACTTTTTTGTATTATTTATTTGCTTAACTTTCACCTTTGTAAAATCTTAGAATGTTTAAATGTAACTACTGTTTTTGTATAAATGTAAAAAGAAATATAATTACTTTGTGTTTGACTGGAACTTAGTATAAAGCAATGTAAGCAAATGGAGCTTTTCTCCTCAGGCCTCTCCTGTAAATGAATATTACCCAGTTAGACTTTCCCAGTAAACAAGAACAAATAAATACATATATATATCTATATATATCTATATATATATATATATATATATATATATATATATATATATATATCTCCCACAGCCAAGTGTATACAGACTTAACTAAATATTTTGGCTTTTGTGGAATTGTTTTAAGTGAAACAATGGAGTAACCTGTGGCCTGTGACTTTTTCAACATTGTCCTTTTCCTTCAACTTTTTAATTGTGTTTTTCTTCCCTTTGGCGTGTTTTTCTTTCATTTGGCATAAATGATAATATATCATGCAATAAAGCAGTGTTACTGGTTTTATAGACTGGTTTACATGCATATTAATTTGAAAGTATTTCATTGTTCACATATATTAAGTGCTGGTAGTCCTTCAGCAAGTTATTTATTCCTCAGCTGCTTTTCCTATCTACCTTATTTAATATCTGTTTGCTATCAGAGATTTCTCACTTACTTGTGGAAGGCTGTCCATGACCCTGTTGTGAAAGAAGAAGGATGTTCTACAAAATCTCCTTTTTTATCTATGGACATCACATCTAGATGTTCTAGTCATGAAAGGCATACCCTTACATACCTAAAACTTGCTAATCTAAAAGACTTATTAGGCAATGGTAGCGGCAAAACCGTTTCCCCTATGACAGATCATCAATGCACTCTGATTTCCTGGAAGGTCCAGTACTCTACTCATTATTTCTCAGTTGAACAAAAATTGACATTTAAAATCTGATATAGTAAAGTAGTGTTTGAGTGCTGAGAAGCCCTTGTCAGTCACATTTAGCTCTAACTTTTAATGCAAATTCTGGTGTAGTTTCTTCATCTCTGTAGCTTCTTGGAAACATCTTTGAATATTCTAGGTAGAGATATTCAAATAACTTTATATAACTACTTCATGAAATTGCATTCAGTGATAATCCATTCATAAGCTCCATTTCTAAAGGGGTACCCTCTGCTCTGGGCATTACTTCATTATCATATATTTCTTTAACAAGAATCACATGATTTTTCTAAATTAGAATCACTGTTAACTCCTTGTTTCAAATTGCTGTGCTGTACTTTCATTTGTACCAGATTTATTCACAATGAAGTCCATCTGAACTATGCCTATCAGTTATATCTGTAGTATTTTCAGCTACATGAGTTAGCATGGCAAGGATCTTTATCAGTTTGGACAAAGCAGTCTGCCTTGCTTTTATTTTACATTTGCAACAGACACCTTGCTACTATTTTCTTTGATATCATTATATTGAACTTGCAGCCAGAGCTGCATGATTGGTACCATCTGTTTTGTTTTTGTTTTCTGCTGTCCTGTCTGTAGCCCTCTGATAATTTTTATAGTGCAGCTTCCTGTGTGGATGTACTGAACCATGTCTCTGCTGGTGATCTGTTAATTACACCCTCTGCTCTCTCCTGCCCATAGTTAAACTACTATCACCCTGGGCAAATAACATGTTTACTATGCCTTGGTACGTGACTTGGGAGGTGTTTATACCCTTACTTAACTCACAGATTTGCAGCTTTAATGTCTACTTATCTAATAGTCTTTTTTACTTGTCACACCACCTTGCTGTCAGATTCTCTCTGTACTGCACATGAAACTGAATGACACAGCAGGTGTGACCTACTTGGCTTTTCTGCCTCCCGCAATCCCAAACCACTTCATCCCTCTCTTCACTAAAACTTTTATAGCCACACTCCAATCCCAACACATCTCCTTCCGCTTGAAACTTAAAATTGTAGAACCACACTCCAATTGTAACACATCTCCTTCCGCTTGAAACTTAAAATTGTAGAACCACACTCCAATCCCCACATTTCTCATTCCTCTCTAACCTTAAAATGTTCTAACCACACTCCAATCTCCATCCACCTCACCCCTCTCTACACTTACATTTTTCTAACCACACCTGTACCACTCCCAACTAAAATCCCCATTAAGTGGCAATATTAGAATCGTCCTGTATATACTGTTTACTTACAACACCATATAAAACAATATATAAATGCACACAGTTCCACCTTTTATGGCTTTTACAATTATACTTGGCCCATCATAAGCAGTCTGCATAGAAATCATCCGCAAACATATGATTTGCATACTAACACCACTCTAAGCTTGTACATACATCTTTTCATATTCTTATATAACTATAAATTCCACTATGTAGTATTCTAATTCTCATGTAATTAACACCAGCAACCTTCCTTTAAAAGCACACAATGGAATATATATATACCTTACTACAGAAATATACTCTCAAGCCTACTATTTTTTCTAGGTGAGTCTCCATCTAAAACAGATAAACAGTCACCACATCTCTACAGGTACTCCCCCTTCACTGGCCACACTCCTACAGCTTTTACCTACATCAGTGCTAATGCAAGTAACTACTAATCCTCTCTAACCCCTCTTAATAAAAAAATAAAAACTAGCACATGTCCTCATGCAATCACCACATGCAAATGATGCACATCATCACACAAGTGCCCAAATATCTGTTTACACCTGCTCTGGTAATCATTCGCCTTTTCGTTATAGACTATTTCAGCAGAACCATCTTCAATGCCTCAAGGAAAATTTTTTTCTGCACTCAGCTTGATAAAATGCTAGTTAATTAATGCAGGCCATATAAAAATTAAATGAGAATAGACAGTGTCATTTGCCAGATATTATAGCAGTAGCTGAAGTCTAGCTTAAGTAAGAAATTGTTCCTTTCCACTCAAATTTTCCAGTCTTTGGTTACATCTTCAACATCAGACCAGGGGAAAAGAACATGTGGAGATACAACGTTATTTCACAAATCAAACCTTAAATTAAACATTTGCTGCCAAACTACAACCACCTCTGAGTTTACTTGAACACTACAAATACATAGTTTTACTAGATTATGTCATTGTCAGACTGTGCAATTGCAATAATAAAAACCTTCATGACCAGTAGACTGTTTAAGATTTAGTTCAAACTGGTACTGAGCATACCATACCAAACTTAAAATCACTTTTAGATTTCCTAATTTCCAACATCCCAGAGAAAAATATCCTGACTTTTCATACTTTCCTTCTGACTCAGTGATCACTTCCCATTACTTTTTAAATTAATAGTATCCCTATTTTTCACAGTCCGATAAAATCACCTTTAATTCAAAACTGTCTCATAATTTCAAAAGACTGCAAAATGCTCTCTCCAATTTACACTGGAATATAATCCTTACCAATGGCAACCCCAACGAAGCAGCATGTATATTTGTTTCTACTCTACTTTCTTGAGAAGACAATATCTTTTCCTAGTTAATCGACACCATAAAATATCTCAAAACTGGTAAATGACCAAAGAGATGAACCCCTTATCAAAAATAAGAGTTGAAACTTGGCTTCAATGGGAAAAACCTCAACTTATTTGGAGAAAGGTTCATGCTTCTGCATAATCTAGTAAAAAATGCATTACAAGATATATAATGTATCCTGAAACATCAAATTGTCTTATTCAGCAAACCCCAAAAATTCTGGTTTCAAGTAAATCATCTTATCAGTATGTCCACACACACAGACACATGTTAATTTCAGAAACATTACAGTCTCCTCCACCCAAGAACCAATAACATTTCATGACTCTCCAAAATAATTTATTAATCTGTCCTCCCCTTCCAATACCCTCACTTCATAAATATACTCCTCCTGTTTTAAAACAATTACAACCAAAAAACAGAGGCTCTCATAAATCTGGGAAGTGACATCCTTTCCTCTAACTTGACCTTGGTTCATTTAAAGCCTGCAGCAAATTCACTGTGATTTCTATTATGCACATGCAATACCCTTTTCCTGTGTCATAACACTTTCTGACTATCTGGGAAAAAAAGATTAAACCCATTCCTAAAAGATCCAAACCCAGCTCATGTTCTGTATTCAGACCAATCTCTGTATTGCCCACTCTAGGAAAAACAAACAGAATATCAGCTCACAGGCTTCTTTAAAACATTTACACTTATACCCTGGAATAATCACAGATTCTGAATAGGCCATAATACTGTAATGCATTGTGGACTAATTGATGACATCTTCAGTAACATGGGCAAAAGATAACTTGCTGGTGCCATATTCCAAAACCTGAGTAAGCATTTGATATAGTCAACCATCATGATTTATATGACTCATTTTGAAATGCTGGAATAAGCCCCAAAGAAAATTGGTTTTAAGGCTTACTTGGCCATCGATAATTTTTTACTAAAATTAGGAACCACCACCTCAAGCCCTGCATCTCTACTAAAAGAGGTATCATGGGGGTCAGCCCTTTTCCCATTTCTCCTCTCTCTTTATATTAATAAACTTCTGATAGACCACCCCCAACTCCCTATTTGACTTTATGCAGATGATATGGTAATCTACAGATCAAGTCCATCAAAAAAAGAAATAAACGTTTAACTGGAACATGATATATGACTGGCTGAACTCCAGAAAGGTCATCCACAACTCCACCAAAAACAAAACCATGCTGTTTTCAACTTCCAAAACCGTATCCCAAGTGCCATTAGATTGGGTCATCTTGAATCATAATCAAAAGCCATATGGAGCTAACTATATTTTTAAATGCCTAGGAAGATTGTTAGAACAAAGACATACATTTCAACATAACATAGATCAAACTAGATCCAAAATCCAATGGCTCTTATTCTGCCCTTCGAAAATATCTTACTTTCTTCCACCAACAGGCTTAACAGCAATTGGGAAATGTGTTCTAAAAACATACTAAGAAAATGGACTTTCAATCATAAGCACAGCATCAAAAAATAATTTAAATTAACTGCAAACAATCTCATATAGAATATAGAATATAGATAGATATAGAATCTATCACTTCATTTCTTCTACCACTCATACTGATCACCATTGTTCTATACTCAAGAACACAAACTGGCTTCCAATCCAGCTAGGATCAGATTTATTTCTAGGGCCTCTTCTTTTCAAACTGTTTAATTTCAATGCATTCTGCTGTCTAACAGGGAGACTTACTATTACAGATTACAGAAAGAATCTATAATATATGACATTACTGGTTTTATAGACTAGTTTACATGCTTCCTATCTAACACTTCCATCCTTAAATAATAAAGGAGTCTGCTGTAATCATCACTCCTCTGTTCTAGAACTCATTTGCTAGTCCATCCCTGCTGCTACCAGAAATGTAAACGTCTCCAAATTCAGTCCCAACTTCAAAGTCAGCTTAGGAATGCAGGCAGTTTGAACATGTTTCAGTAACCATGCAGTAGCTTAATTTCCTGTTTTACAATAACAATCAAAACAGGCCCCTTGGTAATTAATAACTAGCTGTACAAATTGTTATATGCAAGTTTTCTTATGGAAAGCGAGGATTAGTGAATATTATGTCAGGACACTACTGCTGCTTTATGTATCTGTAATTACTGTAGACACACCTCAGACCCCTGCAGACTTTACCTCACTCAATCAATACACTGAACTAAATCTTTCCTCCATTCTCAATACATTGTTTTGTTGTCATTTGTCAAGTACAAATTTCCCTTAATCCCCCTCCCTTTTTCCGCAATGATTTTTATGCCAGTACATAATTATCTAATATATTTTGTTAGGTACTTTCATTGTGCAATTATTGTGCTACTGTGCCTTTCCTGCTTTTAAACATTGTTTACATGCTCTGGATTATTCTTCCTCCCGAGATGAATCTGAAATAGGTCCAATTGGATCCATTTTCTATCCTTCATTGATACATTTAAATAAATACATAACTCTCTATTCAGAGAAACTAACATCCTTCCCACTTGTAAAATAAGTGGTTTTGTATATGTTTATTTCTTAGTGCAATCGCAAATTTGGCTTCTTGATAAATCATTTAGAGAGAAATTGCCTTAGTATGATGCACAGTGTGCCAATTATATTTACAATGAGGGAACTATATTCTGTTGAACTGATAACTAACATTTAACACTACTGAGTTTGGACACCTGTGTACTGACACTGTATTTGCTCTGTTGAACTCAGAATCTCAGCTTCCACTTTTAATGAGCACCCTTTGTTACCTGCTTTCTGCAACACATTTTCATTGAAGGCTGATCGTTTTCTAATGCAGCTAAAATAAAAGTTATGTTTAGCAGCAGCTTTACAGATGAATTAAATTATATTACTTGGAGTCCAAAAAACAGCATGCATACGTAGTTACATTTAATTGCAAACTGGAACTTGAAATGTGTGCATTCATATTCTGTAGGCAGATTGCACCCACACATTTCAAAGTGCACTTTTCAGTTAAAAAGTTAATTAGGCTTGCGTGCTCATTTTAGATTCCAAGCTAGCATAATGTAATGGAGCTGCATGCTGCCTGCTAATCATACCATTTGTTTCAAGTATGGTAAAAACTGATTGTCATTTGTTAAGGAGTGAGCCCTGAAGGTAAGTTATGGTTCTGTCCACACCACAGCATGAAATGGCAACATCCTGTTCAACACAGAAAATTCTGAATTATAGGGTTTCAAATGCTATTCTTTAATCAACTATGGCATGTAGTTACCCAAGATAAATCCAAATCAGGATCAGATAGCATGTAGTAAGAAATAAGCAATAATAAGGTGGCATTCTTAGTTGAATACGACATTCACACACCGTTTTTTTCTACCATAGTCTATTTATAAAGGAGAACCTATGATATAAATAGCCTGGTGTGACTATGTGATTTAAAAATGAAGTAACCGACTTTATTTTATTATTTTCAGGAATGTTAATATGTCAACTATTTTCTGTAAAGATTTAAATGTTGAATAATTCTGTGAAATATGCAATATTTCTGGCAACAATTTAGAAGCCAGTGCTGCCAATGCTATTAAATAAAACAACAAACCATATTTCTTCCATTTAAACTCAGTTCACAGCATTTGCTACAAAGCATTGTTCTTATCAGTTGGCATGCACTTTTCCATTAATTCATCTAAAGTGTGACAAGGCTGAAAAGCATGTATACCAGGAGATGATCTCCCAAGCCTAGCACCAACACAAAATAGAGACGACACGTCTTTATTTGTTGATGAGGGTTGTGCCTTACCCCATTCTACTAGTCCGTTTCTTAGGCTCAGAAACAGCTTGGCATTGCACTTGCAGCCTGTAAACTTATTAAAGTTCTGTCTAATCCTCTCTTGATATAAATATTTTGGCACATTGCCATTAAAAGTATCTTGCTGTTTAAACTCTCCTATCAGAAACATCCAGTATGCAGTATTCATTTTGGTAACCTGATATGTAATTTCTCCTTTGCTTTAGCTGAAGGTTTATTTTTTGTTAACTTTTTAGACTCCTTTCTTTGTTTGCAATAGCACAGCCTGTGCCTGGTTTGCGCTGTCCAGAGAGCTGTTTTTTTTTCTTGTTTCTGACTGAGTATTTTTACTGGAAAATGTTTCTAAGTGAAATATGCGGCACTCGCTGAGGGAATCCCACAACAAAGGAAATATTCATGCCACCATGTGTTGTGATTTAGTTCATTTAATCATTTATAAGTAAGTTCAAACTCACACACATGCAAGAATGTAGTTGCCAGGTTATTTCACTGCAGAGAAGGGGGAAGCATACAGTGTGAGCGCAGGTGCGATGTCCCATAAATTCTTAAGGAAATCCTGACATATTAAGACACTAGTGATATATTTACAAGGCTATTCTCCCAGCTTGCATTTGTTTTCCAATCTTTCATATTTCCCATGTATTATACCATGTCCCTTATAATATATGGAGTTTATTATTGGCCACCTGATTTTTCAAATGGAATCTTTTCTTTCACAGTTTTCAGCAGCATCACCACATCACCACATCTTTTTCATACCGTATCCTTAGATCTCTTTTTCTGCAGTACACTTGGCATAATAGCATAGTATTTTCTTTTTTGACTGAGACCCAACTTTCACCTCTCCTAGTTGATTTCTCTCTGCATCCTAAGTCTTCCCCACAGTTTCTTGTAATTCCCTTTACCGTCAGTCTTATATTAGTCTTTCTATCATGTTTGGAAAGTCAGAAGTTTATCTTTTATGTCTGTCACAAAAAAATGGACATGCTGTGCCCAGCACAGAGTCACCTGTTCCTCTTGTTGTCATCCACAGTTTCTAAAATTACTTGTTTACCCTCTCAGCAAGTCTTCTGCTCAAGTGGTCAGTTTCTTTCTTCTTTGCCTCTGTCTCAATGAACATTTGAACTAACCTCCTATGGAGAGTTGAGTCAAACTATTTATGCATATCCACATAAAGTGCTTTTAACAGCCTATCCCCATTTGGCCATATTAGCCACCTGTTACAAAAATGGGATTCATCTGGCATGGCCTTTTCTTTATTAATTTAATTGCATTTGTACAGGCTCAATGCATTCCCTGTATACATTTTCTGTGTACATTGCCTACCAACCACAAGTGCCTTCTTCTGTCCAGCATTATTATTCCACATACAGCTATGTACATCTCTGATTCATTCTCAAATTAAAATCCTTCTTTAGTTTGTATTTGTTCTTCCGGGGGTTTATCAACACATTTGATGTCCTTACTAGAATCTTTTTTGTACCTGCCATGTACTCACTTCTAAATTTTCCCTTTAGCTATTTTTATACCTTACGAACAGTGTCTTGACTGCTCAATGAATGGTTTTGCCTTTTGATATCCTCTTACATTATCTTTCTGCATGTGGCATATTCCTCTTATAAAGAATCACAGATCTGTACATATATCGATCTGCTACTGTCTTACAAGGTTTCTTTTCAAACTCCATTTATGCTGTCACATTTCCTAGTTTGCTGTTCTTTGTGTTAGCAAGTACTATCTGTCTGTCTCTGTAAAACAAAAAGATTCTCCAGAACAACATATTTTGTATTCTATTGTCAGTATTTGTTTCAGAAATATAATTTCCTTAAAACCTTCATCTGGATGACTAATGACTGCTTTATGGATATGCATATTCCACCGAAGATGATGGGTAGTTCCTGACTCATATCTAAGTTCCTAAAATCACTTTCTAACACCAGCTTTCCAGCATTGATAACTTTTTCATTGCCATAATGCACTTTATGTCCACTTTGATCCTTACCATATTACCATGGGTTCTCATTGTTTTTCAGTGTTACAAATGGCCTAGTTCCTGTATACTTTTGTTAGTATACATATATATATATATATATATATATATATATATATATATATATATATATATATATATATATATATATATAGGGGTTTCCTTAGAAATCTCAAAAGCCTAAAACTTCGAATTTCATATGGTTGAGACCATATGATCAAAGTTTTAGAACTTCAAAATTCTGAACAGAGATCAGCATAAGGCACGGAATGGGAGATTTCCCTTTTACTCGCTGTAGTGTGATCTCAGAGTTGGCATATTTAAGAAGCGGGGGTGTGGGGGGGGGTGCACATTGAGAACGTTTTTTTTTTTTCTGTTGGATTTATTTCAGAATGTCAAGATTCCGAAACATTGATCATATGGTCTCGATCATATGAAATTCAATGTTTTGGAAATTCAAGATTCAGAAGTGAATCCATATAGGGGTTCCCTTCGGAATCTTGAAATCCTAAAACTTCTTCGCTGTAGAGAGATCTCAGAGTTGGTATATTTAAGTAGCAAGGGTGTGGGGGGTACAGGGGGGCAATGTTGAGAAAGTTTTTTTTTTCTGTTGGATTTATTTTGTAATGTTGAGATTCCGATACATCGATCATATGGTCTCGATCATATGAAATTTGATGTTTTGGAAATTCGAGATTCAGAAGTGAATCCACATAGATATATATATATATATATATACATACATACATACACACACACACACACACACACACACACACACACACACACACACACATATATATGTGTGTGTGTGTGTGTGTGTGTGTGTGTGTGTGTGTGTGTGTGTGTGTGTGTGTGTGTGTGTGTGTGTGTGTGTGTGTATATATGTATAGCAAAAGTGGTTAAAGCTTTCAAATGTTGACATCTGTTTTGTTGACACATTTTGAATGACAAAGATATACCCCTTCCCCAGGGATTGTGCAATCTCAAAATTAGTATATATAATTAAGAAGAGGAGTGAGGAGCGCAGTGTTTTTCTTTCTTTTTTTTTACTTTTTCTTTGCATACAGAGAACATTTTCCTCATGCATGTGTAGTGCTCTATCGACATTTGTGTTGTTGACCTTTTGTGTTCAACATTTGGGTTTTGTGATCATAAAAAGAATGAACCTCAAAAAGCTGAAGCACAAAAAAAAATAAATCCTGACCACACCTTTTGCTAATTATGTATACCAACTCCAGTACTCTAGTACAGTGGGGAAAGGGCTAAAACACACTCCATGCTGTACTACGATCTCGGACAACAAGGTGCCTGCATTTGTTTAAATTGCGAGATTTTGACTAAACATGCCAGTAGTGCATGCAGTCAGCATTCAGAGCAGTTGATGCAATGAGTGGCACTCATTTATACATAGATAGATAGACTGATATAGATATAGATATAGATATAGATATATACAGTTATGACAAACATTTAATTCTGGTCTGCAATACTGAGCCTTGTTTTGTGGATTTTTTTTTTGCTGTAACCTAAGGATTGGAAAATTTATTATTTTGTCAACTGTCTAACCAATCAGGAAGCAGAAAGAATGGTGTATAATAAAAAAATGACCTTCATTTCCCTTATGTTTCACATATTAGACGTCCCCTTAGCCCTACACTCTTGCAGCTCCTTGCATCCTAAAAGGGATTTAGCTTCCATGAGCCACTGTTGCTAACAAACATTGCAGTCACCTCCACAGACACCAGTACCGCCCATTTAGTGACTTAGTCTTTCAGGTGAAGCCATCCATCCATCCATCCATCCATCCATACATCCATCCACAACCCATTTTTGCAGATGGGGTGAGGGTGTCACTTCAACAGTGACAATCTTCTACAGTCAAGGTTTACAATGCCAGGTGACTAGCCCTGCCACAGTTATTCTTCCACATCACACACATACACACACGCGCGCACACACACACACACACACACACACACACACACACACACACACACACACACACACACACACACACACACACACACACACACTCACACTAATGGCCAGTTTATTTATTTATTTTACATTTGTTGACTGGGATAGTCTGACTGGATACATGTCCATTTTCAGTGGAGGCCCAGGGGGAAAGGCTCCAAACACAACATACAGAAAAAATAATACAGGAAAAAATCATATATCAGTACATGTTGAAAACAGTTTACAGATTCTGTTCAGTCAAGCAAGTCATACATTCAATCATTATTAAACTTATATAAGTATCTAAACTAACAGTTATGCCACAGCTTGTATGTAGTATATTTAGAGTGTTGAATCCACCTACTGAATGTCTTGAGTACGGAAGGAAATCACAGCACCTGGAGGAAACCCACTCAGACACAGGGAAGACATGCAGACTTAGCAAAGAAGGCACCCCAGCTAAGAACTGAACCAAGGACCCTCTTGCTGTGAAGCAATAATGCTGTCCACTGTGCTGATGTGTATGGTCCCTTTTGTATTTCATCATGAAAAACCTGTGAGAACAGCATATGTGTGTAGTCTGGATAGACATGCTCTTCCTGTCCTAACTTACAGTTTTGGAGTGATTGACTGACCCCAAAAGGTGCTGGATAGGTTGGACAGGAAAACAAGAAGGATGCTTCATGCTCATCAAATGATTTATAAAAATCAGGCATCCCATATATCCTATATATTCCCCATTCTGAAGGCGGTATGGGCCTCCTAGAAATTGATTAAAAGTATAGAAAGTATAGATATGCAGCTGTAGGACTGCATACATATCTGCTGACCTCACAAAACCCAAACGTAGTGAAAGTTTTAAAACATGATTAGAATAAGTCTAAGATGACTTCCCTGCTTAGTTTAGCTGAAGCAGACTGGCGTCAAGCAGGAATGGAAATCAAACCAGAAGTAGATAAAACTCAGGCAGCAACTGAATGGGCCAATAAACAAAAGAAAGAATATAAGGTGAAGGATGAGATGAGAAGGCAAGAAATGCGGAAAATGCATAAGTATAGTTGCAAGTATAGAAAACTCTTGGAACAACCTCATGTTGATCAGAAGTGAATGCAGGAATGGTTAAGGAGAGAATTTAAACCAAAAGATGAAAGGTTAATATTGGTGGCCCAGGATAGTGGATTCAGTACACATTGGTTTACAAACGCCATTGAACATGTGGGAGAAACAGACAAATGTTGATTTTATAAAATAGAATTGGAAACAGCCATGCATCTTGTTGCTGGTTGTGATATACTAATGCCAGAGAACTGTATACTGAAAGGCATAATAATGTGGCAAGATTGTTGCATTGGGGATTGTGCAAACATTATAATGCTGAAGTAGCTGAAAAACACTGGAAACATGAGCCACAAAGTATTATAGAAAATGATGAAGTTTATATCACATGGGATCACAAATTGCCAACAGCTGAAAAAAATAGATGTGAGAAAACCAGATATAGTAGTCCACGAAAAGAAGACAAAAGTAGCCTTGATCGTTGGAATTGCTACACCCAGTGACCATAGTGTCTTACATACAGAGAAACACAAAGTCATAAAATATCAGGATTTGCAAGCAGAAATGAGGGTAATGTGGAAGAAGGATACCAAGATAATTCTAATAGTAGTAGGAGCAATGGGTCTTATAAAAAAGAATCGACAAGCATATTTAGATATGTTGCCGATACATATAACTCCATACAAACTTCAGAAGGAGTCATTACTAGGCACTTTGTGGGTGCTGTGAAGAGCATTTCTGGCTGACATGAAAGATTGAAACAATACTAATTTCATGAACTTTAATCATACTTTGACATAGGAATGGGGTCCATTCCAGTCGTGGTATTAAAAACCCAAAAGATTTGGAGAAATTAAATAAGGATAGGGCAGTATGATCCTTACATCTCTGAATGTCTGAATGGAGAGATGTTAAGTCAGCAAGCAAAGGAAAGTACTTTTGATGGAATTTATTTCATCCTCAAGTCTTGGTAAGTACCTTCACGAGGTGGACCCTGTTTTTCACAAATTCTCACCAAGGTGACAGTGATATATAGATTGTATTTTATGTAGCATATATCATAGACAGAAGTAGGTTAAAAATAAAAAAGATAGCTGGGTGCACAAGATCCAGTCCTGGTAAGTGCATTGGTGAAGACATGGTTAAAAATGACAGCATAGAATCCTCAAAACATGGACATTTTCCTACAATTAGGGCTAGGCTGGGCCCAGGGAAGGATGGGCCTCCCTGTTGTAGAAGGAAGTAGCAGTCCACAAAAAATGACAGGCCAAAAAAGAGCCATAAAGATGAAAGAGTGGAATATTGAGGATAAGAAATAAAGTATGCATTGTTACTACTTTGCAAGAAGTCAAGAATTTCAAGACAGAAGATATACAAAAAGTTTAAGAGAGAAATTAGAGGAAAGAAAAATGCGTCCAAAAGAAAAACTGTCGGAAGTCTCAAATAAAAATATGTGTTCATTAATACAACAGATTTATGAAAAACATTTTGTAGACCAAGAATCTTTGATCCATTTGGAAAAAGAAGCATCTGAGGAAGTGCAAAAATATAAAGACATCTAGAGGCTTTTGAGAAGTATAAAAAAGAAATATGGACATGAGAAAGAAAGAGAGATCTGATATGGTGCAATATTTATGCAAAGGAGAAAGCCAAATTAACCAACACAAAAAAGGTAGAACCAAAAATATTCAAAGAGAAAGACAGGCAAAGGCACCCAGGTATGGAAAATTTCATAATAAAAATATAAGATAACAAAGAGGGAATGTAGAACAGAAGATTAGTAAAGTAGAGTTTGAAAAAAATAGAAGTTGAAGTTATGGAATACTTGCAAAGTAAAGGATTCAGTGTAAAAAGTCTAACACAGATTACATCACAGCATTATGGAAGAACTAGTCCCCCAAGTAAGGAGAAACAGGAGGAGCCAGAGACATTTGAAGAAGAAATATGGACATGGGAAAGAGAAAAAAATTAATATGGTGTAATATTTATGGAAAGGAGAAAGCAAAACTAATCAATGCAAAAAGAGCAGCACCAAAGATATTTGAAGAGAAATATAAGCAAAGGCATACAGACATGGAAAATTTTACAATACAAAAATAAGAAAGCAAAGAGGAAAAGCAGAAAAGAGGATTAGTAATGGAGAAGTTAATGAAATAGAAACTGAAGTTATGGAGTAACTGTGAATTGAAGGATTTAGTGTACAAAATTTAACTCAGAAAACACCATAGCAGGATAGACCAATGGAGCCCCAAATTAAGGAGAAACCAATGGAGCAAGAATCATCTGATCAGTTGCTATATGAAGATACCTTGGAGCCTTCCACAGGAAACAAGTACAAACATTCAGTTTGAGTTGCACAGCAAGGGGAGGAACAGGAAACTGTGGCAACTCTGACACAGTCAATGTTGTAGAGTGATAGGCCAGTGAGTTCCCGTATGAAAGAGCAACCGATGACACAATATGAAACTGAAGAGAATGTGGCTCTGGAACTTTCTATAGAATGCCCACAGGAAATGGAGAACAAAGAATGTGCCCTCAGTTTAGAAGAAAATGATGGAATGGAAGAGTTGCTTCATTTAATAGAGCTGGACAGACATATTAAGATCAATGAAAGAAAGAGACAAGAGAAAGTCAATAAAACCCAAAAAGTTAGAAGATTGATAAAACAAATGAACACAGTAATTAGGACTGTCAATAAATATTCATATGCTATAACAAAAGTAAACAGGATATATTAATGTGCGGGTAAATTAATAACAGATAAAGTCTTACCAGAAAAACACAGGTAGCAAGGGAAGGAAGGGGAGAAATCGGATACCATCATGGAAGTAATGAACAGAGAAAACCATAAAGTACTTAAGATAAGATGTCTCACTGTTAGAAGAGTATAGAAGAGGCAACAGATCAACAAAAATATTCAGAAACATAGACGTGATAAAAGCAATGCATGTATCAGAACAGATGAGGATCTATTTTGCACCATCGCAAATAATAAACTAAAAATAGCAGCACAGGCAGAAAAACTTTGAAGGCATGCAGATAAATATAAAGGAAAAGTGCAAAATCAGCAATTTATTTATGACCCAAAAAAGTTTTTAGAGAATTCGGCAACAAGGCAAAAGGAATTGAAACACCACCAAAAAAAGAACTAGATACATTTGACTGTATTTCTATTCTATGAAGATCCTGTGGAACATTATAAAGATGCCAAATGGACAGAAGAAGTAAAACAAAGAATAAGAAGTTCAAATATGCAGGATATGAAATGGGATGAAGTAACGGACAGAAAGATTAAAACAAAGGTAAGAAAAGCTCCTAATTGGAAAACTCCAGGCTCAGATGCAGTACCTAACTTCCGGCTAAAAGTATTAACATCTTTACATGAAGATTTAACCATGAGTAAGAACTATTTGTATGCACACTCAGAACAGATACCAGCCTAATTAACAACAGGAAAAAAATGCTCCTCCATAAGAACAAACCTGCAAGCTATCCTAAAAAACTACAGACCAATAAGTTGCCTTCCAACAACGTATAAACTATCCACTGGAATTGATACAGACAGAGTTTAGTCATTTAGAAAAAAACTCAATCACGGCAATAGAACAAACGGGTAATAAAAGAAAGTCATATGGAACAAAAGATCATTTGTTGTTAAATAAAATCATAATGGAGAACTGTAAATAGGGAAAGAATCTAAGTATGGCATGGCTAGACTACAAAAAAACATTTGACAGTATTCCACATTCATAGATAAAAGAGTGCTTAAAAATGTGTAAGACACACCCAAGTCTGATCGATTACATTACAGCGACCATGAAACAGTGGCAAACCACTTTGCAGTTAAGCCATGATGAAGAACAAATTATTATTCCAGGGATAAAAATCCATAGGGGGATATTCCAGGGTGACTCTTTGTCATTGCTGTTCTTTTGTCTTGCTCATAACCCATTAAGCTGTCTACTTAACAGATTAAGTCATAGCTACAATCTGGTTTCCAGAAAACAACAAAGTGTAAAGACTTCTCATCTTCTCTTTCAGAATGATTTAAAACTGTATAGTTCATCAGATGAGGAACTGAAAGCATAACTGCAAGTGGTCAAAACTTTTTCGGATAATATAAGAATGTCATTTGGTCTTGATAAATGTGTAAAAGCAACCTTTAAAGCAAGAAAGCTCCAGTACCAAGAAATCATCAGTTTGGGACAGGAATGTGATATAAAAGAACTTGAGCAAGAGGAAGTGTATAAATATTTGGGAACTGATGAAGGAACGATAATAAAACATGTACAAATGCAAATAAAACTTAGTAAGGAATATTTTAGCCAACTTAAGTTAGTACTGAAAACAGCGCTGACATCTAGAAACAAAGTCCAAGCTATACACCAATTTACTCTTCCAGTCCTAACATACAGTTTTGGAGTGACTGACCAGCCCCAAAGGGAGTTGGATAGGCTGAACAGGAAAACAAGGAGGATGCTTCATGCTCATCAAATGACTTATAAAAATCAGTGCATCCCAAGACTATATATTCCCCATTCTGAATGAGGTATGGGCCTCTTCGAAATTGATTACATGCATAGATCTGAAATTGTAGGACTGCATACACATCTGCTGGCCTCACAAGACTCAAATGAAGTGAAAGTTTTAAAACATGAGGAGAATAACATGACTTCCCTGCTTAGTTTAGCTGAAGCATATTGGCATCAAGTGAGAATGGAAATCAAACCAGAAGATGATAGAACTCAGGCAACAACTGAATGTGCCAAAAACCAAAAGAAAGAATATAAGGTGAAGGATCAGATGAGAAGGCAAGAAATGTGGAAAACGCATAAATAGAGTTGCAAGTATAGAAAACTCTTAGAACAACCTCATGTTAATCAGGACTGAATGCAGCAATGGCTAAGGAGAGGTGAATTTAAACCAAAAGACAAAAGTTAATATTTGTGGCCCAAGATAGTGTACTACGTACACAATGGTTTACAAAGTCCATTGAACATATGGGAGAAACAGACAAATCTCGGTTTTATAAAACAGAATTGGAAACAGTATTGCATCTTGTTGTAGGTTGTGATACACTAATGCCAGAAGGATTGTATACTGAAAGGTATAATAATGTGGGAAGACTGTTGCATTGGGGATTGTGAAAGCATTATAATGTTGAAGTAGCTGAAAAACACCGGAAACATGAAACACAAACGATTCTAGAAAAAGATGAAGTTTATATCACATGGGATCACTCATTACCAACATTTGAAAAAATAGATGTGAGAAAACCAGATGTAGTAGTCCATGAAAAGAAGACAAAATTAGCCTCGATCATAGAAATTGCTACACCTAGTGACTATAGTGTCTCTCTGTACAGAGAAACACAAAGTTGTAAAACACCAGGATTTGCAGGCAGAAATGAGGGCAATGTGAAAGATGGATACTCAGACAGTTCCAATAGTAGTAGGAGCAAGGGTCTTCTTATAAAAAAAGAATTTACAATCATACTTAGGTTACTGATACATGTAACTCTGTACGAATTGCAGAAGGAGTCATTACTGGGCAATCTTCAGGTGCTGTGAAGAGCACTTCTTACTAGCAACAAAGATTGAAACAATACTAATTTCATGAACTTTAATCATACTTTGACTTAGGAAAGGAGTCCACTCCCATCATGGTATTAGAAACCCCCAAAACTTGGAAAAATTAAAATAAAGGTAGGGGAGCATGATCAGTACATCAGCATAAAAATGAAACCCCATTTAATTTTCTCTGATCTGTAGAAGGGAAAAAACTCTAGTAATTAAAAAAATGGCATCATTAAAGTTTCTTCAGCTGTCTCTGAAGTCCTAGAGTGAATAAGGAACTGGTCCAGCCTTAACTATTAATTTTCAACAGTGATAAAAAATGATCAATGTACATACTGGTGCTTATGCCCAGACATGTAACAATACGTGTTGAGTTCGTAACAAGGTCAGCACCACAGGACTATTTACTTTTCTTCAACAAGCCACAGTCAGAAAATACAGATGTAATAAAGATGTGAAGAAACAGAATACCCTTATTGATGGATGTGTCAGCAATAATATGTCAATATATTTTTCCTGATCCGGTAACAGGGACATGCCTGAAATAGTTAAATTTAGAATTCACTTGAAACAGAGCAGTCTTGGAGATGATATGTGAAATGGAGCTGAAGAGAAGATCTCGGGTGTAGATGTGGTTAGCCCTTTGGAGAACTTGCTACTGCCCAGCTATATGGCTTACAGTAAGGACAACTAACTAACTGAGGCATAACAGGGCAAAATGATTGAGTATAACATGACTTCCTCTGTTAAAACTGGCAGAGTGTCTTAGAAAAGGTCTGATAAAGAAGGAAGGAAGGAGAGGAAGTGGAAAAAATGGAAAGTATTAATTCACTGACAGAGAGGGAGTAAGCCTTTACATTAAGCAAATATGAATGTGTAAATGAAAGGAAAAAAAACACGTGGATGTCAAGTGAACTGTTAGCAAAAGTTACAAAGCGGCCCCTTTCACAAATCTTAAGGAAAGAAAGACAGTGCAGGAGAACATGCTATAATACTAAGAGCAGATGATGGAAACATGGAAAGAAGTCAGCCAAGCAAAGACAAATCAACTGAAAGCTAACCAAATCGGTTAAAAACTCAGAAACATTAAAAAAAAAACATTTAGGAAAATATAATGAAAATTAGAGCTCAGAATGATCATGAAAAACAGGGATTGTGAATGAAAAAGTCTCTTCAGTATCAACAAAAGAATGGCTGGAAGAGAACCCTGTTTAACCAACAGAAGCAGTCTATCTGTAGAAAGGGATTGGCAATAACAGTTCTATCCCTGAAAAAAACAGAATAAAAAAGCACTTCTGAAATTAGATATTTAAGAAGCAGTAGGATCTGCTGATGCATAGTGCAGTGGTTCATAGAATGAAATCCCTGCTTCATAGTTTCAAGTGTCTGTTATTCAGTCCTCACTCCTGGTCCCTGCCTGTGTTGTTTGCATGCTGTTCTCCTATTTATTGGAATATGTAAAATATTACAAATGACATTGCAAATATACAATACAATACCACGGACATTTAGCAAACTTTGGATAGTTGAGAGGACTGGTGCTTGTGCCAGCAGGCAACTAGAGGACATTACCACTGCAATGTGCATTTCCCACATGCTGTGATTTGTAGACATGCATATTAACTGGCAATGAGGTCTTACTCATTGTGGCCAAAGCTGTCCCTCAAATGAATTTTCTGTGAATGCATGAATTGATATACCTGTGGTAGGCACGTTACGTGACCACGAGCCCTTCTTTTTGAATCCCAGTACCAGGACAGTGTGTGCAACTTGCATATTAAAACTGAAAAAATGCAAAAGAGAGACAGAAACAGAGAGACCTATTAATTAGACATCAGGGCTAAAGAAAAAAGTTATCTCTGAAGAAAAGCTCTGTCAATTAATTAGAGACAAGTGGAAAGATGGACTATATAAAGAAGTCTTGGAGTTGATGACCAAAATAGGAGACCAAAGTAAACAGTAAGCCATGTAATAAAATGCTACATGAAGGGTTTCAAATGCTATGTGAAGGGTTTCCATGCAAACTAATAACCAACCATCTGCTGGCGCAAGAATAAAGTATCTATCTGCACTACAAGTATCTGAGGGCCAGGAATAAACACAGATCATAAAAAGGATGGCTTTTGAGAGGCTGTAAATGGCTTTGCTTCATTTATGGTCAGTATATGTGCTATCCTGATGGAAACTGAGTGCACTGATAACATTAATAACATCTTTAAAGCAGCAGGCAACCTTCCTAATGAGTGAGAGCCTTTGCACACGTCACAAAATGCCACCGTTTGTCCTTACCCAGCAATGGAGCAGCAGGAAAAAATGCTTTTGGTTCCAGAATTCTCTCTCTCCCTCTCCCTCTTTCTTATCATGAGCCAGCTGCGTCACCACTATCAGGTCTCTCTAAGACCATAAAATGACATGGACATTTTTTGTTGGGCAGAAGGACTGAGCTGGCAGAGGATTGCAGTAATGAAAGAAAGAGTATCAATGACAGCTGTGGAGGGATAACGAATAAGCTAGGCTTACGTTACAGTCGCACAAATATATTTCATGTCAACAACTTTGCTTTCATTTGTTTTCATTGTGGTTTATTTAAAGCACATTGACTTATATTGCATAGGCAAGTGCTACATTGCACTGGAGTTTTTTTTGTTTGTTTGTTTTACATTCTGCACTTCTGTGTGACCACGGGGTTGGTACATATAAATAACGTGACTGTGGGAGGTGATCCTCCTCTTCAATTTTTTTTCTCATTTTTAGCATTTTCAGGTTCTTAATATAGAAATATCAATGAACTGTAACTCACTTTAGGGTGACTTGACCAAAGTTAGGTAAACCATATGAACAGGTAAAGCAAAGTGCACAAGTGAAAAAGACAGTTTCATAAATATAGAAAATTAAACAATATTAGGTTCAGTAGCATATGGGCTGAAAAGGCTGGTGCTAGAAAACAACATGAAGTAGCTATCCATTAACAAGATCCATTCCCAACAAAAAGTGGGTGGGATCGTTGTTTCTGATTCTACTGTAAGAGATACTGAAGAGGGAATGAAGGAAAAGTGCAGTTTGACAAACTGAACACCTGCTGCTACAAATAGCTTAGCACAGTCTTCATATGAACATTAATATCAGCATGCAGTTATGCTGGCAGGTTAAAACATATAGTCTGCCAAGTCCCACCAAATGTTCAGCATGCCATATATTAGTGCCCCATCTCCAAAATGACCTCACTTATTTTCCATCTCTTCCAGATGTCCTCCAAACCCTCTGATGACTGACAATTCACTTATGCTTCTGTAGATGCATTCCAGGCTGCTGTCACTTGTCTATAAAACAATATTGTCTTAACTCTGTCTTAAATCAAACCACTTCCAATTGTCATGCATACCTCTTCTTGTATTCTTAATCTTCACCTCAATGCCTGTGACCTGCCTGTAATAATACGGTGTGCCCATATTAAATTGCTACTGCCTGATCTCTGTCTCAGTGTGTACATACTAAACTCTCAGGCTCTTTTCCTCATTCCACATTTCTCACTTCCTTTTAACATCTTGGTAATTCACTTTAATTGTATAATGAGTGCTGTCTACAAACCTAATCCCCCATTTTTCTGCAGCTACCAGAATTGTTCATAGTACTCCAGATGTAACCTTGCCAGCAGCTTGTATAATGGAAGAACAACCATAGCATTTCTAGATTTCACTCACCTAACTATATGCCCCAGCATCATTTTGGCTTTTATTGCACCCTTTTCAATTATACTACAATATCTGACTTAAGGGATAATTATAGGCCCCACTTTGTTTCCTCATATGACCTTTCTGGGGACATTCTTCTGATTCCTAACATGAACATTTCCCTCAGTTCTCCTTCACCAAAATGTATAACCTTATACTTTTTGTATTAAATTTCATCTTGCACTTCTTGTGCCACTTTTCAAGCCATGCTACATCTTACAGGAGACTCATGACTTCATCGACATCCACCTTGCCAAATTTGTTGCCCTCATTGATTTTAATTTCAAGCAAAAACATCATATCTGATACAAGTATGCTGAACAAGGCCTAAACTAATACTGAACCTTAACACACCAAACTGTTAACAGATTTTTCTTTCAGTTAGTACTTCCCTAAATTACACTGTCTGACTCTGATAGGTCAGGCATTTTCCTAACCAGTTCAATAAATATGTGTCCAGGATATGCAACCTTTATTTTCATAAAAATAAAGCACAGAGTCAAAGACCCTTATGTGTTATGGATCATAAGAGTTACAAGTAAACCACTAGGCCATTTCTGCCTTGCCAGTACCTAACTTTAGGCCCTGCCTGTCTTCTCAAGGAGGGCCAAGGAAGTCATACAAAGAGTGAATTTATGAATTTCCATCCAGTTGTCCAGCAAGTGACACTGCTGAATTTGGAGAGGGATTTTGTTCCAAAGAAGGAGTAGGTGCTGTATGAGAAATCTGTCTTCTCAGACTTATTTCTTTATTAATTTATTTAATTATTGGAGTAGATTTAGGTCTCTAGCCCTAGTGATAGCAGGACTGTTTGATTTAATGAGGTTTTAAGTGTTCTTGGACTACAGAATCCGTTATAGCCCTATAAGCAAGGGTCAAATCACCCTTAAGGAATCTGTATGAAACAGAGTATAGGAACAAATCCTCCAATCTTTCTTAGTAGTTCAAGTGTTTAAAATCCCTGATCTTTTCAGTTACAGAGCCACTCCATTTGCTTGAGATTTGTCACATCCACAGTATTTCAATTATCCATTTCACCAATGACTCACTTACAGAACTTGCAAGTTCAAGGAAAGACTGGAGGCACCATTTATATATAAGTGCATACATAAATCCACAGGGAAAACAAAAAATAAATAAATAAAGTTCACTTACTTTTTAGTTCATATAAACAGAAGAGTGCCTCAGAGTTCTCTCCACCAATGTACCCAGTCTTGTACAGCTCTTCCAACAAATCACCTATCATTAGAAAGTCTGTGGCTGTAGGCATCATCCAGGCCCAGGTTTCATCTTTGTACTGCAGGTAATTTCCATCAGGTACACTCCAGAATATGACCCCAAATGCGCTGAGGAGCTCCACGTCTCCAAGCTTTTCAGATGAGCCACCACTAACCTCTGTCTGAACTTCCAAATGAGGAATTCACTTCCTCATTTGCTGTTAGCATGCTACCACCTTTTATGCAGCAGCAATTGATAATTGGTGTCTCGGTATGTAATATATGCAAGTTTATGACTAAAGTTATGTGAGAATTTCTCTTACACAAGTCTTTTTAAAGGCACGCTATAAAATTTCTATACCCAACATGTTACAACTAAACCTGTCCTAACACAAAACCATTGGTTTTGGACTTAAGATGATGGTTTGTAGAACCTTAACAGCCCTTTGGGTCACTGCAAACTGGAGATGTGTAGGGATAGTGCCTTCTGTACAACTTAGTCCTGCCATCTGCCTGTTGACTCAGGCATTTTAAAGGGGCATGGCCAGTTAGTAAGCTGAAATATCTATTTACCTAATTGATACTACTTTAAGGAACAGAGGGCACACTTTACTACTAACTGCTCTGCCTCTGTGGGTGATTATTCCTTTTCAGCACTTCTTGTTTATGGTCTCTATATTTTCTAGTTGTGGTTTTACCACCTGTATCCTATAAGTTGTTCCAAATATTTGGCTTCCATCATACCCAGATTACTTTTTACTAGCATTCACAGTCAAGCTTGATATCTGACTTATGCATTATTGTACTGCCTTTACTTTTGTTAAGTGTGGCTACTGTTTATTTGAATGGATGGCCACGTCATCCAGGTATATAGCAATATATCATAAACATACCTGTCAATCTCTTAGAGCAAGAAATCTGGATAAAGCCTAAAAGAATGGGGGGCAAAGGCCCAAAAATAGGGACATATTTTAAATATTGCTCTTATAAACTTAGAAAGTTGCTAAAATAACAGGATTTGTGTTAGGATACACTTTCCAGAGGACATGAAGTCTGAAACTCAAACATATCTCATTAATTTAGTAACTTCAAGCCTCAGTGATTTGTCAGAAAAATTCTCAAGTAAAAAAGTAGAAGGAATCCCAGAAGACAAAGCTGTAGCACAATTCTTTTAATAAAAACAAACCTTGACAACAAATGGTGAGCGCTTTCGCACCAAAGTGCTTCTTCAGACAAATAACATCACAGCAAAACACATTTATATAGTAAAACAGCAGTCATCAATTACTAAAATGTGCAATTATCACTTCACTAAATCCCTCCATGCCATAAAAAAGTTTGATGCTACAAATGCTTTAGCTAAATGTGTTAGAATCTGACTTGCAACATAGTTTTTGTTTTTAAAGTAATGGAGGCAGTGTTTAACAATCCCAGAGGTGATGATTTAAAGAATTATACCGAACAGAGAGAACTTCAGTGGATTTTGAGGTTTGGTGCTGAAAGGAAACCTGGCCTCAATGACAAGGTTTCTTTAAGACCCATTCTAAAATCAAGGGATTTAGTGAAGTGATAATTGCTCATTTTAATAATTGATGACTGCTGTTTTACTATATAAATGTGTTTTGCTGTGATGTTATTTGTCTGAAGAAGCACTTTGGTGTGACAGCGCTCACCATTTGTTGTCAAGGTTTGTTTTTATTAAAATAATTGTGCTACAGCTTTGTCTTCTGGGATTCCCTTCTATTTTTTTACTTGAGAATTTTGCTGTTTTTTTGGTCTGCCAGTGTAGCCTTTTGGACGTATATTGAACTTTGTTATTTGTCAGAAAACCAAAAATTGTAAGAGGAACAGACCACAAATATAAGGCAAAAATCTGAACATTATACAAAAATTTGGACATTTGAGAGGTATACTCATGAACGAGATTTCAGTATTTTATCTATTAGCCTCTGAAAGGTGACTGGAGTTCTAAGTAGATCAAATCTAATCTTTGTGTTCTGGAAAAAAATCACTAGGAGTTACAAAGTTTTTTTTTTTTCTTCTTTCTTTAGCAGACCGGGTAAGTGGCATCTGCTAATACCTCTGGGTAAGTGGCATCTTCTAATACCCCTTTGTTAAGCTTAGAGTTGTGAACTTTCTGGCCTTTCCCTGGCTCCCTATCAATTTGTCAGTTCTGGCCATGACACAACTATCAAGCTTTGCAGTGCTACTCAGTTTCCTCTAGTCATTACAGTGCCTCATACTTCCATCTGGCTTTGGAACTAGCATTAGTCAATCACGGTATCGCTTTTCTATCACTCTAGACTTAAGCAATTTTTGATTTTCTTCTCTTACTAATTGTTTCTATAACTGCGTCTGCTGATGTATTTTTGACAAGTATTCTAAAAAGGTGTATTTCAAGTAGACACTCTTTGTTCTCTCTCTCTCGTATGAATTCAGCTTGCAAGCTACCTACATAACTTTTTACTTCCTTCCATGGCTTCAGTGCATTGATGTAGTAGACTTATTGTACCTTGCTCTCTTTCCTGACTGTCTGACCTTGTGGTTCACTGCATCTTATTTAAATCAACAAAAAAGACCCTTGTCATTTAGCCATAAACGTGTTTTCTGCGGAGGGCACTAACATTAATAATCATTCTCAGTAGCTCATCAGGTAGAACACTCTCCTTTCATGTTGGAAGATCAGAAAACTCTGGGTTCTATTCCCAAATCAAGCAGATGGAACAATTTTCCAATACTGACAGTGCAGTGCAGCTTAAGGGAGCCTGGTTATTTCTCCTTGGAGAGAGACTGATACCAATGCCTGATCATTTGAGTTAAATTCTATGAGTCAGCCATGCTTATTATAAACTCTCTGTTGCATTTCTTGGGGTCTCTACATGTGCTCCTTTAACATGAACATAACCATCTTTATTCTATTCTGCAAACTAACATAGTTCTCTGTCACACTTTTAATAGTATGTTCTCCTCTTCCATAATATCCATGGCAATGTCAAATCATCCTCTGTGATGCTTACTTTGCAAACCCAAATGAAGTTTATGGTAAATAGGGTAATAACTATTTCCAGTTCTTCTAATATGTGTAAGTAACTTTTCTTAGTATTGAACCTCCCTGCTAATCCATCAATCTGGACATGGTAGATGAATGTCTTTAACTGTTTAACTTTAAAGCCCTGGCATAACTGAAGCAATGCTGTTTGCATAAAGGGATCCGTAAGTATCCCTTAAGCATATCCACTCTTGAAATTAACAATACCGCTCAATGTGAATACCCTTAGAAGTAGCATTATGTTTGTAGTACTGCTTCTGCAAGTTTTGTGGCATAGTCAATTATGACTAGCGTGTACTGATACCCATTGTTAGATTTTACTAGTGGCCCCACGATGTCTATGGCAATACATTCAAGTCTAGGATGGGATGCAGTTCTTTGACAAGCTAGACAAGAAGCACAGAAATGTTCTCTGTCTTTCATTACGTCTGGGCCAGTACTCTTGCTTTAGGTTTGTCCATCCCCAAGTGATATCCTAACACTTGACTATGGGCTAGCTTCATTATTAGAGTCCTATAAGGTTTTGGCACTAGAACCTGGTGCAGAATGTTTTCCCTATCTGCTTAATCTACATAAGACTAACTCTGAATGAGGAACTCACTTCCTGCATTGCTTTTTGCAGGCTACCTCCTTTTATGCAGCAGTAACTAGCAATTAGTGATGCGTTATCTAATTAATACATGCAAGTTCCAGACTAAACTTCTGTGGGGATTTTCCTTACACAAGTCATTTTTAAAGGTACACTATGCATTTTCTATACCTGGCATGTTACAGCATGTATCAGGTTGCATCAAACTACAAGGGGGTTGCAGCTGTACAGTTGGTGCATGAAGATTCACTGTTGCCAATCTCAAGAGAAACACAAATGAAGAATTCCATCATCCTGCTCTAGCATCAAATTTTTCAATAAACATCTTTATTAAATTATCAAGTATGACATAGACAATCTTACATTTATATAAATGGAAAACAAACAACACCGACAGCACTTTAGTTACAAACATTGTACGTCACAGACACCTTTGTAACAATTGTAGTTGCAAACATTATACATCACTTATAATCCTGGTCTAGAATGTTATCCATTTTCTTCTTGGGGACATATGATAAACTGACAGACCTGCAGTTACCAGGCTCCTTCCTAAACCCACTGCCACACATTGGGGAACTACAGTGACCATCTTCTAGTTCACCTGAACTACTCCAATTTCTAAGGAGAATCAGGAAATGATCAAGCAACACTTCTGGCAATGCTTTTCTATGGCAACTGACATAGCTGTTCCTTTAAATTTATTTTTTACAGGGAAGGAGTCCCCCTTATCCCCCCAAACTTATATGTGCCAACTCCAAGATCATTATACCTAGAAGAAAAGGGAATATTCAGACGAACAGCATTCTTGGAATTAGTATATGTAACTGTATTTTCGGTCATTCACTTTCATTATTCTGGGACTGTAGTAAAACGTCCCAGAATTTCAAATGGTTACATGTTGGTTATCTTCTATTTTTGCATTTCTTCCTCCTAATACATACATTCCTTCCCTTTATTACTCCATCCTTAATTTATCTTGATGATACCTAGTTCTTGCCACACCTTCACATAATGTCTAACTGTACATTCCAGAAAACATAGGTCTATCTTTATTTAGTTTTGGATCTTTAGACTTGTACTTCCCATCAGTACTTCAGGGACCCACACACCAGAACAGAGATTGCAAACACTTATGTAATTCCAGATAGTTATACTATCATATATTATACCAAACCAGGGTATAATATTCACTGATTAGACCACACTACTAAAAAGGGAGGGGCAATAGCAGTTCTATACAAAAACACACTAAGTGTCAATAGGGATTCCATACAGCCACCCCCATTTAATAATGCTGAAATCCTTATAGCTAAACTTCGAATTAACCACAACAAATGCATAAATATTGCCTGTATCTACATTCCTCCAGGGAACAATATAAGCACCCTAGAAGATATCCTCCAATGGTTATCCACTACCCACCCCCAAGAAACATTTGTGCTTGGTGATTTCAACATCAACTGGTCCACCTATACAGCTGAATCCCCTGTCACCCATATAAATCTCTTCGGGTTCAGTCAAATAATAACCACTCCTACTAGGATCAGCAAACCCAACAATAGGGAAAGTATTCTTGATTGGATTCTTATCAATAGTCATCCCCACTTGTATAAACCTGGAACTTTCCCCGATGACCTAAGTGATCACTCTCTAACTTACATTATTAAACATAAGGGTGAGAACTCCCATCAGTCCACCTATAAAACAGTCAGAAATACCAAGAACTTCAATCCTGTAAATTTCCAAAATGAACTTAACTCAGTCAACTGGTCAGTCATAAAACATATACCACTGGAAGAGGCAGTGGCATATTTTAATACTAAATTCCTAAACATCCTTGACTCCCATGCCCCATTATGTAATATTAAGACTAAAACAAATCCAGCACCATGTCTCACTAAGGAAACCAAACTAAAAATCAAACTTAGAAATAAGGCCTGGGCTATCTGGCGAGCAACTAAAGCCCCCCCCCTCAACCAACTAAAATACCATAAACTTAGGAATGACACAAAAAAATCCATTCAGCAAGACAACAAAAGCTACTACCAAAACCTGCAGCAGAAACACTAAAACAATCCCAAAAAGTTCTGGGTAGGTATAAACCAGCTTCTTCATCCAGGACAATCTACCACTCCAACCCCAACAAACTACATCCAAAAACCACCTGAGAACATCACTAGTACCTTTAATAATTTCTTCACTGAAACAATCCAATCTCTCGCTAACCAATTTAATCCCATACACTCTAACTCCACCACTAATACACCCATTACTAACTCCACCACTAACACATCCACTACCCACTACTCATTCCCCCTTCAACTTCCAACCTGTCCCTACCACTCTAATCAGATCACTAATCAAAAAATTGAAGCCCCCCACCGTATCTGCTGACCTTCTCCCAGCAGAGTTCTTAAACATAGCTGCTGATGCCATAGCATTTCCCATATCTATTCTGATCAACAGGCCCCTAACTGCTGATTCTATCCCCCCATCTGGAAAATATCCCATGTTATCCCACTCCACAAAGGTGGAAGTTCCACAGAATTATCCAATTACAGACCCATCGCCCCTCTTTCACCACTGGCCAAAATAATGGAAAAGTGCATCCACAAACAAATTATGTACCATCTCATTCAGAACCAAATACTAGCTGTCTCTCAGCATGGTTTTAGGCTACATCATAGCACCACCTCCTCTCTCCTTTTCTTCACTAACGCCATAAATCTAAACAGAAATAATAACTTGCTATCATCAGCCCTCTTCCTAGACCTCTCAAAGGCCTTTGATATGGTCAACCACCAATTACTAATCTATTTCCCTGGACACCCATACTATACAGTGGTTCCAATCCTATCTGAATGGTAGACAACAAGCAGTACTATGGCAGGGCAAACTATCCACTCTGTTACTTCTCACTCTTGGAGATCCTCAGGGCTCCATTTTAGGTCCTCTACTCTTTCCTATCTTTATCAGTAACCTACCCACTGCCATCCCAGATGGACCCTCCATCCAATACGCAGAAGACTTCACTCTGATCTGCTCAGCCTCCTCCCCAACAGCCCTGCAAACCTTAACCCAGAATACATTCAACATGGTTGAAAAGTGGCTCTCTAATCACCGTCTTCTGTTGAATCCCAATAAGACCAAATTGTTACTCTTTACCCCGATATGTAGGTCCACCCCAATTTCCTTTACTATAACATCAAAAATGGTACCTCTATTTCACCGGATATCGAAACTAAGCTCTTAGGGGTAATAGTAGATAATAATCTCAAATTCGACCTGCACATCAACAAGACTATCAAAACCGTCAATAAGAAGCCCGGCGCACTATACAGAAATAAACCTTTTCTAACCCCTATAGCTGGAATCACAATCGCTCGCTCTCATCTTCTCTCCACCCTTCTATATGCTTCCCCTATACTCTGTAACCTAAACAAATCAGAGCTTACCAAACTCTTTCACTGTTACCACCATATTGCCAGATTCGCCACAGGATCAACATATAGGACACATCACTGCCATAACCTCACTCTCCTAGGGTGGCTAGAACTGCCAAGCTTACTTCAGTTCAATCAGCTAATAGTAGTATATAATATTCTCAACCAACCCGAAAACTCACCCGCACTTAAAATTATCATAAAACCATACAGTAACTCCAGACCATTACGCTCATCCAATGAGCTGTTAGTCCAAACACTGAAAGCTAATAACTCAGCTGGTGACTCCCTGTTTGCCAACTTCATTGGCAAAGCTTGGAACTTACTTCCAGCAAACATTACCCTGGAACCCTCTCTAAGCCTCTTCAAAAAAGGCCTCAAACAGTATTATAAAAGGCACTGGCTCTGTCCATGTACCAACCCCGATTAATCCCCATAACAACTCCCTAACTTAACAGTAATGTACTAGCTTCCTGCTTACAAATGCTTGCAATGTCATTCTTGTTCTGCACATTACTTTGTAAATAATTCCTGCTGTAATCCACCTGTTTAATATTTTTATATTGTACTACACACTGTTAAAATGGTGGATCCCTCTAGAGGGACACACCTTACTTACTTGCAATATTTCCTTGTTATATATGTTTTGCTTGTGATGCATGTTTTTATCTGCACAATCGGAGCTTTTCTCCCCGGTTAAAATTGCACATTCCTCTTGAATGCCAAACCTTTCTGACTTTGTAAAACCCTTAGCATGTATGTATGTTTTTTGTCTGTATGTTTGGAGCTTTTCTCCCCGGGCCTCCACTGAAAATGGACATGTATCCAGTCGGACTATCCCAGTCAACAAATGTAAAATAAAATAAATAAATAAAAATAGTTATCCTTGTATTTCCCCATACATTTGGCAGGTGTGATGACATATACATTAGAATCATCACCCTGACGTCTTATGTAGTTCCAGGTCTTTCTCCTTGTTCTTCCAATCAGTACTGCAGGGATCATGAACTACAGAACAGAAAAATCACTGCTATCCCTTACACAGCTGAAGATGTTTCTCCTTGTGCCTCCTGTCAGCACTACAAGCCAAGGATCATGAACTACACACCAGAATGGTTACTGATACTCAGAGACACCTCTACTCTTTCATTCCAACAAGAGTTATAAAAGACTAGGTCAGACCTGCTCACTTTTTTCAATGAGTTAGTCATTTTATGATTAAATCCATCTTCCATTAAACTTTCTGCAATTTGTTTTCACAGTGTAGTCCTTGTTTCTCTCGTGCCCATCTCTATGTCTCATTCTACAGCAGTGAACTCATTTTTAATCAGAGGTCTGGCACAGCACAGTACTGCATTCTATTTGGTTCTCTTTATTATGGAGGACATCAGTAGGTAAACTTCCTCCAGGGATCCAAAAACTCTTAATATCTGCTATGGCATACCCAGTAAAATATTTTTTTTCAGTAGTTCTCTAAAAAAGACCTCAATGCATTTCTCTAGAAAACAAAACTCATTGTACCCCTGCATAAATGTGGTGCATGACTAGCCCAAAATCTATTGCATTCCAGCTTCTGTAATGGACAGGGGGCATAAGTATTACATCCTGCTTCACTATTACCGAAATGTGCTCATAAGAGGGTGATTGACCTTAAGAACCAATGATAGTTGTGGACCACTGCATTGTGTTATAACAAACACCTGTTACACCCAAGATAAGACGTACATTGGCAATTGCATAACAGGATTATATTCATGGACTCCCCAGGATCTCACCAACCTCATTATCAGACTAATGTCTTCCTCTGACAACTAACAAATTAATATAATGTATCTGTAACTAAGGAAGTATCCAAGCCATTTTTCAAACACATTTTATTTCATAATATTTTGCAAGAGGGACTACTCATAACTTTTCAGTGATATTACCCCTTATGTATATTCATGGTATGCTGTCCCCAATCAAACTGCTAATCTAATGCCAAAATCTCATTTGCTAATCATCTTTTAATGAGCCAACCAACATTTCATTTTGATAACAAATGGCCAAACTAATCTCACGCTTAGAGTGGAAATCTATAGTCACACTAATGTGTGATGATATCTTTCTGTAGAAAAATGTCATAAGCCACACTCTTTGTCAGATGGAAACTATTTACTTTTTAAAAGGATCTGATTACAAATACAGAACAGTATTTCAGTTTTGCAGAATAAAAAGGAAAGTAAAACTATTTCATATGTAATAATCTAATGACAGAAAGATGTTGCATCGCTACCTATTATTTTCAAGCACTTAATGCCTGATGATGCCTGATGGCTGAAACCTCAGGAAGTAAATCAAATTCAACAAGTCTATAATCCAAGCATGTTGGTGTAGCTTCCTCTGTCAGTTGCTATTCTCAAAATCCAGTAATAGTAGTAAACATACAGAAAGAAAAGGACAGCAAATTGTCCGATGTAGCGAACACCACAGAGATTAGGCATATTTACAAAACACGAAGGAAAGAGTGGCTCTGCTCTAGTACACTCTACAGTGGTCAGAGATATTTGAAAAATAAATATAATCTGTCTTTTCTTTTGAAACATCAGGATGGTCAGACAGTTCTGTCCTACGATTATGTAATGCAGCTTCAGTGAGTAAACAACCATAAACAATTTCATATTATTAAAAGAAGAGAGTTCTGCATTCTAAGTATCTAAAGAAATACAGGGCCTATATCACACTGGCTTACTTACTATTTATCGAATACTTCTTCATCAAACTCACTTTGTTGAAACCCCTTTTTTTCAAACAATCATTTTAGCAAATATTTTCCACGGGGAAAAGAACCGGTAGTCCATCTACCAATCGTCACAAAAAAGCACAAATTGTAAAACCCACTCAGGTGGAGGGCTTCACTCCCCACACACCCCCTAAATAAATATACCAACTCTGAGATCGCACTACAGTGGGGAAAAGGGCAAATTCCCAATCATGGCCCACTATGTGAAGATTGTAAAAATCTATCTAAGTCTTTTGATCATAACACACTACTACATATTCAGTCTAGCTATTTTCTGTAATTCAGTTTCACAAGGTGTCTTCCTTAAAAATAGGTACTATTCATACAGTTGGAGTTATGAAGTCTGGATTCATGTTATCTCTCCAATGATAATTTCACTGAGTCCCAAAAGTCTGAAATGGTTTCACTAAAAAATACATTTAATGAATGCAAAACAAAGAGTTTCATTGAATGTAGATTTTTCAGTGAAATTGTTGTAGAAGTTTGGAAAACAAAGAACTTCCACCAACAGAATGGCAAATGATGAGCCAAATAAAATGAGAATATAGTGAAGCAGGTAAAATAACGTCATTGCTCATATAGCTTCACTATATTCTGTGAGAAAGACAAAAATAACAGAATACATTTTACCATCACCCATGATTTATCTCTTTTGTCATATGACCCCAGACATGGAAGACCAAACATCTTCTGAAAATGGACTTGTGCTCCCATAGTTACAGATATTGAAGACTAGCACAGAAAACATAAGCAGCTTCAATGAGTTTGAAGAAAAACATATGTCTCCTTGGAAATGTATGTCTTTTCTTCAAGACTCTGACAGGTGTGAGATATAAGCTTTTCATCAAAAGTGAAGAAAAGCTTTTATTTAAATTTTGCTTAATATTTTAAGTTGCACTTATAGTGACTTCTGTGGTGATACTTTTTTGTACTTCTCTGCTTCTTGTCTATGGTTTCGCCAAAAAGTTATCTGTTTTTGTTTGCTCTGGGATTATAGTCATGTAGCTTTATTTGCAGTTGTGTAAAGATTGTGTAGAACTGCAACATTTTAGCATTGTTTATACATAAAACTGCACTTCTACTTCTATAAGTAGAATTACATGTAAAAGGTAGCTTTTTGTATTTTAAACCCACTCTGGGGCCACAATCAGTCTTATATTTTCTTTCACAGTTTGCAGTACTGTGATCTACTGGCAGAATTGAGCCTCATTTAGTCATTTATGACACTGTTACTGGTACATTTCTGCATAGTCTGGTGCCTTAGTCTTTGGTAAGATTGCAGTAGTGGCAGTACTGTGAACTTTGCATGGAGACACTCACCATTAAATCAAATACCACATTTATGGGAGAGTTTAACTACCCCTTCTACAGCCAGGGAGATATACACTGCCTCATATTCACAGTTACAGTGATTCCTGGGCTTTATTAACACAAATACCCTTGACCAGATAGTGTGCACACCCACCAGAGGTTCAAACATACTGGACCTGGTACTGACCAGTATGGGAGAGTGCTGCAACCCTCCCCCTCATTTCACATCCTCAGTGGTGAGGTCAGACCACAAAGCTGTCTCCTTTGAGATAAAAATCAACTGGGAAACCCGAGCAAACCCAGTAATAGCTAGGAACTATTCCAAAGCAAACTACATCCTATTAAGTGATAGTTTGTCAAACTTCAGTGCTCCTCCCAACTCTGAGTTCACAGCAACCTATGTGGAATTGTTAACAGAGATCCTGCACGATTGCGTAATGGGCTGTATTGAGGCTGCTGTACCTACCAGAAGTAAACCCAAAACAAACCCTAAAAACAAACCAATGAAACGAGGAGCCACCAAGCTGAAGAACGCCAAACAGCTTGGCGGCTCCTCATTTCGTTGGTTTGTCGTACCAGTAGTGGTCCGTTATTGATTGTTTGTTAGTAAACCCTACAAACAAACCACACTGGTAGATTTGTAACCATAATACGTTATATAACAAAAGGAAGAAAGTCATGGCTAAAATCACGAAGAAAGACTCCCATAAATAATAGGAGCTCGCCAATTAAACTAAAGCAGGAAACTAAGAGGACTAAATAATTGCAGCAAGGCCAATTATGAGGTCAAAATAGCCTCACAGGCTAAAGACAACAACAAAGTCTTCTACAGCTTTGTCTGAAACCTCAATGACAGCACATATCAGTGTGCCTAACTAGTAGTCAATAGTGTTACCTTCACTGAGCAGAGCAACATAGCGAATTTGCTGGCTGACAAATTCAGCGAAAACTTTACATATGGCCAAGACAGTAAGAAAATCATTCTGTCACCCAACATGTAAGTAAGGGCTTGGCATCCAAATTCAAGGAGGTTATAGTGTCACTTTATTCAGCTCTTATCAGACTCATCAGTGAGTATAATCCCCCTTTCGGCATGTACCTGACCAAATGTATGCAACAGTTGGAACACCCACAAAGGTTCCTTACTAGGAGAATCCAGAGTATAGACACATTGTCTTATATGGATCACCTTAAAGCTGTATCTCTATACTGTGTCTCCTACAGGTAACTGAGAAGCAGTCTATGCTTGGCATATAAGGAAATCCTCAGATCCAGCTCTGATGGACTTTTTTCAAAATCACAAAATAAACAGCCTCACTACCACTAGATCTGAGGATTTAAATTTTGCTTGTGACATAAATAAGACATGTTAGCCAGACAGATATGTGTCTCAGGAGATCCCCATGCTTTGGAATAGGCTTCCCATCCATTTGAAGCAGAGCCGATCCCTAACCCTATTTAAGCATAACCTTGACGAATGAATGGGAAATCGGAAATTCACCCTGGGTCTGGCCCCATGTATCTGATAGACAGAGGCAGATAGTAAAGCCTAAATTAGCATATCCTCTCCCACATAATATTTAGAAACTTCCATACTAACATACCCTTTCCTAATAAATGCCCATGATACATAGGGACATGACTGAGTTGGATGGCATGGTTGCACTTATAAGGGCACTGATGATAATTATCCCAGTATATACTTATGCAACTATGAACTTATGCAAGAAAGAGATAAAGACAAACACAGAGCAGCAGAAAAGTGAAAGCTCCAAGGTGCCAAGAAACAGAAGCACTTAGTGAGACGCTTTGTGAGGTCAGGCAGAATGACAGCAGCAGGTGTAATTTTAAAGTAAACGTAAGCTGCACTTCTGAAAAGATGTCACTATAGCAGTGAGGAGAAGAGGTGAATTCTGGTCCTGAAGAATCAAGTTTCAACTTAAAATTTAAGCTGACAGAGCAGTCATCTCAGAGACCTACTTTCAGACTCATCCTGGGGTACATAGCCACAACGAAGAATACAATGTTTAAAACATTAGCAATTCCAGCAAACATAAACATTACAGAAAATATTTGCAAGCACCTGAGTGTGGAAATGTAACATCATTGAAGCACATAGGAGACAGGATTATCGCAGACATAGTGTAGTAAGGAAATATTTGGAAAACTTAGTGAGAATAAAGTAAGTGTAGTTAGGGACAGAAGTGTGAGCAAAAGAATTTTTGAAGTTTCAAGAGTTACCTTGCACTATGCACATACCTTCTAGAAATGTTAATGACACATTTAATAATTCATTTTTATTACTTACTAATTAATGTGCTAACAGAGTAAATGAACTGATCTTTTGACTCTTTTCAGCCATGATCTAGGGTAAAGGCACAGAAACAGGAACATCATAGTCAAGTCAGTCTGAAATTCTTCTATCAATTTTCCAGTAAAATAATAATATAGTTGGTGGACGTTACTCTGGTACAGTAATTAGTACTGGTGCCTCTCAGTTCTTGGTTGCTGAGCTTGGTATCTCCCAGTGGTACCTTCTGTGTGGAGTCTGCATATTCGTCTATGCCCATGTGAGTTTTCACAGAATGCTCCTGCTTCATCCAAATTCTCAAAGATATGATATTAGATGAATGAGTGATCCATTAAGTAGTTCATATGTATGTGTGTAGATCCACTAAGTTGTTCATATGTATGTATGTGTGTAGTATGTAAGTGAATCCACACATGCGTCATGCAATGGGCTGGCATCCTGCCTAGGATTGCTTCTCTGTCTTACAGTATATCCACAGCTTGCCAGGACAGGCTGTGGCTCCCCCACATCCCTGAATATGTTAAAACAAATATTTAATTAATGATTAAGTAATACTATATTTGGAACAAAAGTGGCCAAATGAGGTTTTAGCAAAGGACAGAGATGTGGTCAAATCACTCTGTCCCAGCTGCGTAGCTGTATACCAAAGTGAGAACTTTTGCAGTTAGAAGAAAAAAAGTCAAAGCAGTAAAAGCTGGAAGCCTGTGGAACTGTAGTTAAGAATAACAAGTCAAAAATAGATAATTAGAGTAGAAGCAATTCTGTGAAACCTAAAGAAATGCTGGAGACAACCTGGTCTTGCATATAGATTTATAGTTATGGCAGTTAAACACAGCTTAACTCAATTTGAGCAACTGCATACAGAGCTAAAAGCTGGGATTCAAGAAACCAAGCATTTGTCACTGTGGCACCTACTCCCTGGCCATTTGTATTGCTGTCAGGCCAGCAGATGATGTTGGACAAGTTACCTATGTGGGAAATGCAGTCCAGCATTGAGAAATATTGCAGACGTGATTGGTTCAGCAAACTGATCCAGCCACCTAACACAGCACTGCTACAACTTGAAAAAAATATTATGTATCTCATTAGCATGTGCAGTGGCCAAAACTAGGTAGTCAAAGCAGTGTTCTATATTTTTTCCATACACAGGACAAGGGCAGGATATTCAACATGTAACAAAGGAGATGGAATTCTGTACCATTTACCACAGTATTTTTTTTAGTGAATCAAGTCACTATCCAACATTTGGAGGAGAAGAGGTAGATCATTGCCCTAAGAAAAACAAGAAAAAAGTCAACTAAAAAGGCTGCAATGAACTGATGCCTCGAGTTCTAAGAAAATCTTCAAATGTAATTTATTGTCCTCCCTGTTTGGGAAGAAGTCTGATCACAGAAAGCATAAAAAGGCTGGAGGAAGGTATTGATCGATGTTATAATGGCTGAGTTGGAGGAGTAGATATCACTCACTGATATAAGACAGTGACAGAGACAGCAGTCACTAACAAACACACAGTGGGATGATGGGACTGCAGGTAAGTTGCTGACATACCAAGTAGATGGTAGCAAAGACAATAAACTGTGATACACTAATTGGGAGGGGTGGTTGCCTGTAAGCCAGCCATGCCTAGGATGGTGAGGTTGTCCCCTCCTCCTTAGGATAGGCCAGAAACGTCAGTCTCAGCCATAATAGATATGTGGATTTGGGGTGTTCAGATTACTGACAGGATGAATGTTAACTCTGGGAATCTCTGATATAAACCATGAAGCATTTATGGATTAAGCCACTTCTGTGTTGCAGATGGATAAAACCCAACCTCAGACAAGATGACACATAGTTAAGAACCTGACTGCTGAAGGAGTTGGAGGAGATGGTGGTAGTGAACAGCTGATGCCAGTTCACCTATCCTGGGGAAAGGAGGGAGACAGTCTAGTACACTGCAGTGCTGACATCCCCTGTGAAACTGCTGTACAGCATGCAGCCTATTGGCTGAGAACACGAGTTGCCTTTTCTTCTTCTTCTTTCGGCTTTCCCCAGTTAGGGGTCACCACAGCGGAACTCTGGTCCGCTAATGATTGGCAGTAGATTTTTAAGGTGCCAGCCCAACACCCTTCCTTCAACGAAGGCACGCCCATTCACACGTCTTTCAAACACCACTCGACCGCGGGGAGGACATGCAGACTCCACACAGAAGTCGCTCCAGCCGAGAATCGAACGGGAGAACCTCTTGCTGTGAGGCGACAACGCTACCAATTCATGACCTGAATTCTTGCAATTGCCTTAATTTTCATAGGTGGAAGCATGCATATGCTCTAGGACAAGGTGTAGCAGGCCCTTTCTTCAGTGGGCATACTTGTCAGCCGTGACAGTGTGGCATTACGAAATAAATTACAAAATCATCTAATGTCTGCCTGGATGGATATCACATGACAATTAGCTCTCACCACATATGGGAATGAATGGTCACAATCCTTACATTGGTCCAAATAGCTGGCAGGCATAGGGGGCAGAAAAAATATACAAAAAAAAGATGCATGTTAGGAGTAGAGTGCTCAAATCACTGCAGAAGATGGTGGGGAGAAAGTTCTCCATAGACCACCTATTTCACTAGCATTTTTCTGCATATAGTACTGAGAGCAGATTGTATATCCTAGTAAATGCAGTGGGACTGGGGATCACAAACTGTTGTCACTGTATGCCATTAGGAGTACCTCTCATAGCTTAGCACGCTGGTGGCAGTGCTGGTGTCATAAGCCATGAGCAGAGAGATTCCCTGAACTAAAATTCATTGTTGTGGTTGTTTAGTCTGGCCCAAACCCAAAGCAAGGGGCTTGTGCAGACTTGTGAATCCTGGCCTAGGCCACGATGCTGTCAAGAATCCCTAACATAAGTTATGATGGGACAGATAATAAGCACTGTCTTTTTTTCTTCAACATTTGTGAAAAGAGATTCAAGTGAAGTCAAGTAATGGTTTCCAAAAAAATGTTAACTTTAAGTCAATCTGTCATAACTTCACTGAATCTGGATAGTACGTATCTCTCATAGCATCATGCTAGGAAATGGTATGATCTCAACAACCCCAGAATATAACTAATCAGGATACACCACGAGACACCTTCTACAGCAAAGGACTTTATTCCAGTAGATAAATAAATATGAATGAGCGCTTTCGCTTGCCGCTAGCAAGCTTCTTCAGATACAATAACATTAGTTAGTTCAGTGGTATATATACCAACAACAGTATCTACTAATCATGTCATTAAGCACTTCATTATGCAATTAAACAATTAAAATAAAATAATTAAATCAATTAAGACAATTAAAACAAATCACCGGTGAGCAGTGATTCTATGCTGAACCAAATACAGCTTCCTGGTTAAATATACTTCAGGTTTATAACTCCTTTGCCGATCACTGCATAACATATTGAAACACCATTCCTTCTATGCTTAAAGAACTTCAACAACGTTATGTGATGTTGATGTGACCAGTATAACAGTAAATAAACAAAATACATACCTTACTGTATCTTCAAAAAGTGAGTAGGCATAGGTTGCATAAAAATATCTATTTTTTACATTATCAGCGAGTGAGTAGGCATAGGTTGCATGAAAATATCTATTTTTTACATTATCAGCAACATAACCATATGGAAAAGATGAGGAAATGTGGAAAAAATATATAGTTGCAAGTATAGAAAACTTCTGGAAGAGCCTCATGTTAATCAAGAACATATGCAGGAATGGTTAAGGAGAGGTGAATTCACATCAAGAAATGTAAGGTTAATATTGGCAGCCCAAGATAGTGGGCTACGTACACGCTGGTTTACAAAGTCCATTGAACATGTGGGAGAAACAGACATATGTAGATTTTGTAAAACCGAATTGGAAACAGTCACACACCTTGTTGCTGGTTGCGATGCACTAATGGCAGAGGGACTGTATACTGAAAGGCATAATAATGTGGCAAGACTGTTACACTGGAGATTGTGCAAACATGGTATCAAAGTGGCTGATAAATGCAGCAAACATGAGCCACAGTCATAGAAAATGATGAAGTTTACATCACATGAGATCACCCATTACCAACAGTTCAAAAGATAGATGCTAGAAAGCTGGATATAGTGGCCCAAGAAAAGAAGACAAAAGTAACATTGATCATTGAAATCGCCACACCTAGTGACTACAGTGTCTGGAATGCAGAGAAACACAAAGTCATAAAATACCTGGATCTGCAGGCAAAAATGAGAGCCATGTGGAAGAAAAATACCCAGACAGTTCCAATAATAGTAGGAGCAACTGGTCTTATAAAAAAGAATTTACAATCGTATTTAGATATGTTACCAATTCATGCAACATCGTACGAATTGCAGGAGTCATTACTGGGCACATTGCGGGCGCTGTAAAGAGCACTTTTGGCTAATATCAAAGACTGAAACAATACTAATTTCATGAACTTTAGTCATACTTTGACTTAGGAATGGGGTCCATTCCTGTCATGGTATTAGAAACCTAAAAGACTTGGAGAAATTAAAAACAACAGATGACATCATAAAAAGCTAATAACCAGAGAAAATATTCAAGCTAATTTTTTTTCATGGTGTATATTCATTAACTTGCATTAAGAAGACTATGGGTAGTGAATGGCTATAACAGAGACTACAGAGGACACTGGCAGAAATGTCTAGAGTTCAATTAAAACAAGCTGTAAGGACTTTCCAAAACTCAGAAGGGCTCACCAATAAAAGAGCTTCAGCCTTATAGGTTCAAAAGTTCATAGATGTTTACTAGGCTAATGTCCACAAGGGCCTTTTTAAGCCCAGCCATGCATGCCAAATCTCTGATAAGTTCTGATACCCTTGATAAGTGTAAGCATGAGCCTGGGAGATGAACCATTTACAGGTTACCTGTGTCCATTAGAGAAATAGGTGCCAAACTAGGGATGAATTTATGGTTTCCCATCCAATTGTCCAAATTGCACTTGAATTAGGTTAGGGAGGAACTCTGCTTCACATGGATGGGGAGCCTGTTCCATAGACGTGGTAGTCTCTGGGATGCATACCTATCTCTTCAGCAGGTCCTATTTATATCACAGGCAAGGTTTAAGTCTTTAGAATGGGGAAATCTGGTGCTTTTAGTTTTGTGGATATGCAGGAGGTCCATCAGAGTGGAGTCTGACAATGCCCTGCATGCCAGGCAAAGATCTCCCCTCAAAAACTTGTAGGAGGCAAAATACAGGGATAAAGCCTTGTGGCGGTCTACACAGGACTTTTTACTTACGCCCTGTATTCTTTTAGTGAGGACCCTCTGTGGACATTCCAATTGTTGGATATGCCTGGTTAAGTACATACCAAAGGAAGCATTGTACACAATGATAGGTCTGATGAATGCCGAATACAGTGGAACAATGACTTCCTTGGACTTAGATGCCATAGCTTTCTTTATAAATTATGCAACATAGAATGATTTCCTCACCAATGTAGACACGTGCTGGTCAAAGGCTAGATTGCTATCTATGTGTGTCCCTAAGTCCCTGACCACTGGGGTGTGTTGTCAATATGACTTCCCAAAGGATACTATTATGCATTTCTTGGCATTTAGTTCATGGCTCTAACACCAGTTGTTTATCTGTGTCAGCCCCTCCTGGAGACATTTGTGTCAGTGTGAGATTCAATGACAGCTCCTAATCTGCAATCATCTGCAAATTTAGTAAGCCAGAGACCACTGACATTGGCCTTGACTTCTGAGAAGTAAATGCCAAAAAGGAGTGGTCCAACTACTGATCCCTGAGGGATTCCACTTGTGGCCAGTCTCTTCATAGATGTGGACTCCCCAGTTCTAACTTCCTGGGTCCTGTCTGTGAGCCATTTGGCTATCCACTGGGTGACATACAGGTTTGCACCTAACCTCTTTAGTTTGTCAACAATGCCTGAGTGGGGTATTGTGTCAAATGCATTGGCCAGGTCAAGGTAGGCAGTGTGAATGATTTTGCCCTCATCCATTGTTTTGGTGACCTTCTCAAAGAAGTCCACCAGGTTGAGTAGGCATGATCTGCCTTGACGAAACCAAACTGGGTTGGGTCCAGTGTTTGGAGGTTTACTATATTTCCATTGATCACCTCCATGATAATTCTTTCCATGGCTTTACATGTAAGACTAGTGAGACTTATGGGTTTATAGTTTCCAGGGTCTGTAGAGGGCTCACCTTAGTGCAGAGGGATGGCTGTTGCCTTTCTGCATTCATGAGGCATAAAGCCTGTTTGGAGGCTACAGTTAAATAATAATTCCAGAGGCCCTGATAGGTAATGTTTCATTCTATTTAGAAGGCTTCCTGGGATATTGTCTGGGCCCATTGATGCAGTGTTCTTGGTCTTAGAGAGAGCATTAAGGACCTGTTCCCTAGTGATAATAGGGGGAGTTATATTTGATGACATTTCCTGAGGGAAGGTTGAGGGAAGGGGTAAAGTTGAAGCTGAATTTATCAGCCAGGAGGTTTATTATATCTTCTGGCTCAGTGTAGGTGGCTCCATTTACAATGATCTCTGTACACAACTGTGTATTGTCTTTGAGGTTGCAGACATAGCTAAAGAAGGATTTGTGGTTGTTCTTGGCCTGTGGGGCCAAACTTACCTCTAATTTGGCTTTGGTAAACTTTATTTGTCCTCTGAGTTGTTTGTTTAGTTTGATGAGAGTGCTTTTATCCCACTGAGTGCTGCACCGCCTAATTTTTGCCATGATTGTTTTCCTCCTGTTATACAACCTATTGATTGTGTGATTCCACCAGGGTGGCTTGTTTTTTGAGTTAGTTCTGTACTTCTTCCTGGTGGGTACATCTGCCTCTATGCAGCTATTAACATGCGTGTACAGGGTTTCTGTGAGCAGTTCTGCATAGGTAACAGTGTTCTCAGGGTTTATGGGGGCTTGAAAAATTTCCAGGTTCTCACTTAGTAGCAGGAGGTTCACCTTACAATAGTTCCTGAATGAATATTCCAGGTTTAGCTGGGGGTCCAGGTTTTATTCTTACTTCAAATGAGACATTTTGTGGTCTGAAATTACCAGGGAATGCATTACAGTAGAGGGTGGGCAGTGGTCTCCCATATTAGTGAGGACCAGATCCAGTATGGTTGCACCCCTGGTTGGTGTATTGACTATCTTGTTCAGGGAGTTTGTGTTTACAAAATCCAGGAATCTCTGTGTATGTACGTTTGGTGTCATATAGGATTCCCAGTTAATAATGGGGTAATTAAAGTCACCCATGAATATGGTATTGGGTTGGATGGTTAGTGTTTCTAATAAGTTTAAATATATGGTATGGATTTCCTGGGTCATAAAGGGGGACCAAAAGCTTGCAAGGAAATGGTATTGGATTTTACCTATGGTGATTTGAACATGGAGCAGCTCAAGTGCATTGTCCTGTTTGACCAGCCTTGAAGTATATTTTTAATGTAAATAGAGACACCTCCACCTTTAATCCTTACCTGTGAAGTAGCTAGCCTAAATGTGTGGAAGGCATTATAACCTTGCACTGTTGGTGTGCTCTCCATGGCTTTAAACCATGTCTCAGTGACCACACAGACATCAGCATTCTCTAGGGAAAAGAGAGCTTCTAGGGAGTGGAGTTTTTGTTTAGAATCCTACCCTTGTATCGTCCTTTCAAATTAATATTTATTTTACCTTTCATTTCCTAAAATTTTCAAGACACTGCTGTACATCTGGTATCTTCTGGCATGATCATGTTTTAGTGCAGTGTTAGATTTGATCATGCAAGCTTGTGGAGTGCTCTATGGTTTTAATCATATTTATGAAATTTCTGCAGGTTACTAGTTATCTTTTTATTTTTTATATACTTTAATAGGTTCATAGGTTTATAGGCAAGTACTAGTCTAACTGACCTTGTGGGCCATTTTAAACTTAGCCAATTACCCTTTTTGTGCTCGGAATAACCTATCCTATTGGGTTATGGATTGGCCTTACCAATCCCATGGTCGATAATTATACATTACCCCTAATAAGAATAACTGAGATCATACCGTAGATAATGTGAGGGGACCCATGCATTGGATAAAGCATTTAGAAATTGCTTCTGTGCATTAGTAGTACAGGGGGCAGTCCTGGGATAAATGTTCTGTTTACCATCCATAGATCCAAGTTGCAACTGAAAGACATTAGGAATACACTTTGTTTTATGTGGATGAGGAGTCTGTTCCATAGCAGCAGTATCCTTTGTGAGATATATCTGGCCCTCCAAACCATTCTGTTGATTTTGCATTAGAGTATTTCTGATGCCATGTAACTTGCTGATGTGCAGTAAATCCATCAGTAAAGGGTCAGATGTCTGCCAGACACAGGTCACCTCTTAGCAGTCTATAGGATACTGAGTGTAGTGACAGGGCTTTGAGTCAGTCCGTGTAGGACATGGTGTTTAAGACTTGTATCCTTTAAGTAAGTTATCTCTGTGGGCATTCCAGTTGTTGCATGTGTCTGGACAGTGGACAGATACATGCTAAAGGGGGCATTATATTCAATGACTGGCCTAATGAGGGCTGAGTAAAAGGGACAATTACGTTCCTACAGCTAGACAGAATAATTTTGTTTATAAGCTGTGCAATATAGAAGGACTTTCTTGTAGCAATAGACACGTGTTTATCAAAAGTTAGGTCACTGTCTTTATAATTTCCTAAATCACAAACAACTGGGTTAACTCTTAGGGGTGTATAGACAGTGTAGTAGTTTCCTGGGGTAGATGACTTCTCAAAGCATACAATAATGCATTTTTTGTCATTTAGTTTCAGTCCATGATTTTGACACCAGTTATTTATTTGAAACAACCCTTCATGCAGGATAGCTAAATCATTTGAGGATTCGGTGACTGCTCATAGCTTGTAGTCATCTTCAAACTTAGTTAGCCAGAGTCCTTTGGTATTGGCTTTTACTTCAGAAAATTAGATGCCAAACAGGAGAGGTCCCAGCACAGAACACAGGGGGGACTCCACTGGTGACTGGTCTCTTTGGGGGCTAACTTCCCCTATTTTGATTTCCTGCATCCTACCTATGAGCCAGTTAACAATCTAGAGAGTGACATAGGGATTTATTCACAGTTTATTTTGCTTTTCTAATATGCCTGAGTGTGAATTTGTGTGAAGAGCTTTGCCCAGGTCAAGGTATGAAGTGTGTACCAATTTGCCATCATCCATTGCTTTGGTGATCTTTTCAAACACATTGACCAGGTTGAGTAAACATGAACTCCTTTGACAAATCCAAACTCATATGGGTGCAGAGTTTGGAGGTTTCCTATGTCCTGATTGATTAATGTTATGTACATGTATAAAGAAGAATTAATGATAATGATAATGTAGTAATCCTGCAGAGCATAATGTAACCTAAACAGTGTATGAAAGGATGTTGCAACAGGTATAAAATGCTTTAAGCCACGATTTGTAAACTATTTGAATTTTTGAAGTCAAAAAGGAGTCCTGCACAGCAAGAAAAGTAGAAATGAAGCACTTGTGATTTATAGACAATTCTACAACCTTATCCATTATTTTAGATACAATCAATTTAATGGGTGTGGTGCTGTCTTATACTTCGATAAAAGAGAAAGCAAATAAAAGTAAACAGTTTATACCATTTCAAAATGCGATGTCTTACAGACTGGTAAAGACTGAAGTTTTTTTTTTTTTTTTTTTTTTAGGAAGAAGTCTATTTCATTTAGGCTTTGATATTGAAAATGCACTGATATGTCTGACAAAACAGTTATATCTTTATAATGCATCACTTACTTTCTGAATTAAGTATTGCATTTTCTAAAAAATGGTACAATATGCTGAATCTGTTATAAAGGTTTGCTAACTAAAATAGCATTTGGCTTCAAGTTTCAAAACTTTGCAAGTTTAATAAGCTTGGTTTTGGTGAAAGCCACCTTAAATAGTTAAAATATTACAGTACTTTCTCTAATCGTCTACCTATTTGTAAAGGTTAATCTAATAATATTTCAATCCTGCAATGCCTGTGAACTATTGAGAACTAATTTTTGAATGTCTCTGCTTGTAAGTAATCTGCTGCCTTTTCATTCTGTACATTTCTCACTGTATTAACTACTTACTATATGTTAATTGTGGAGCTTTTCTCCCCGGGCATCCACTGAAAATGGACTTGGTCCAGCTGGATTTTCCCAGTTAACAAATGTAAAATAAAATAAATTAAAATAAAAATAAAATAAATTAATTCATTATATAAGTCATATTGCACGATAAATAGTCTGTTTCAAATATTGTGCTCTTGGGTGTCCTTCAGGGTTTAATTTTAGTATCCCCCTTTGTCATTATTTTTACAGACTTATCACAAACATGTGTGACATTTGCATGACCTTCTGTACAGACAGGTTGGCTTTCTGGAGAACCAAGTCATGGTGCACTAGAATGAGTCCTCATACAAATGGATGCTCAGTACTACTCACATCTTCTATGGGCTGTCCAGTACTACTCAGAAGATTTATCCTCACAATGGAATGTTCCAGCTGTCCTGTCTCCATCATAGCTTATGTTATCTAGTTTTGGAATTTGACTGGACTGCACTTTCACCTTTAGTTAGTATATGGTCTTATTTGAAGGAAACCCTTGGCCAGGTAAAAGAACTGCCTATAAGATAAGTAAGCTCTTAGCTCTGGAAAAACGTGTTAATAGCAATTGCTTCCTATGAAACCTCTGGCTGTGCAACTAACATTAACAGACTGTATCTCACTCTAATAATACCTGCAGATTTTGCCTCCTTTCCAGCAGATGAACACAGAAGTGCTACTCCCTAACCAAAGATAACTGTGTCTCCATACTTGAAAGAGTCACTTTACTCCTAGGTCCCCTCATTCACAAACTTGTTTCTTTATACTGCATCCATTTACCTTCTCCTACTTTCTATCCAAATCAAAGGCAGCCTGTTGCGTAAAACTCTCATCTTTACAATGAGTACTGAAGAAAAAGGTACTCATTAACTGCACAAAGTACATGGAATTCACTTCCATCTGATATTAAGAAAAATGCCCACAACTTAGGAGCCAAGTTATTACATTTTCTAACAGCTAGTCACACTGCAAATGATTCAGACACAATCACAAATTACCTACAAAATTTGATCCTGAATTAAAGCCATACCTGTCAACCTCTGGCCTTTAACAATCATAGTGGAGAGTCAGAAAGAGCAATAGTTTCTTATTTTTCACAACAGAAGGTCTTCATATGCTAGGCCCTATATACCTGATGCTAAGGAATCTCAGTATATGATTAGTTTGTTTATTTAATAAGGTATGTACCCCAAAACAAGCATGAATTTATGAAGAAAATCTATAAATTGGGGGGGGGCAAACTAAATATGGGGATCAAAATCTAAGTTCTGTGTTTAAATCATAGCAGTTGAGGGGCATGATTAATGTGTGATGCCTTCTGAATGTGTAAGACAGATACATTGTCAGCCCTGTATATTTGAGGATTCCTGGCAGCAGTGTGGGTGTCAAGGAAACAGCTTAGCATCCCTGGATTACACCTCCCTTTTGCTCTTTTAATCCAGAGCCTAGGCATTTTCCTGTCAGCCTGGTGTTCTGAGCATGTTAACATTTTCAGTCTCCCCCACACTAGAGTTTACAAGCAGGAAACTGCCTAATTGTTATAGCAGCTCTTGAGCTGTGACTAATGCTGGGTGCAAGCTGAAACAGCCTTCTGTAATTTGCCCCCCTATCATCCCCCTCTCCTTTTAAAATTATTCTGAAAGTTGGTATAATAACAATTTAGGCAGTGAAGAAGGTAGGATCAGTTTGGGACCAAAGAGTCACCGGGTATACTTCCTGTCAGTAATTGAATTGGCCGTAACAGGTCGGAGGTACATCAAATAGTTGCATTTGGTTTATTTATTTTAATTGATTCATTTATTTGGGTTGTGGTTTTAAAGGTCATGTTGAAATGTAAAGTGGGAATGTAAAATAGTTATGGTTATTTCCTTGTTGACTATTCAATAAATTGGTCTCAACAGCATTCATTGGTTTCTAGTGAGGTTATTTGCTTGTCAGTTTCTGTTTTGACAACTACAGAATTATATATTCTATTTTTCTACAGGGAACAACATTTTTTTGCATCTTGCATTTATTACCTTTAGAGCTGCTCATTTGCTGAGCTTATTAATTACATAGGATTTCTTCTTTCCAATCCTTAAAGTCAGTTAGCAGACAGAATGTTTTTAATGTTAATGTGATTTAGTAGTTAAAGTGAATTTAGTAATTTGAGCATACTTCATCATCTATAGTGTGGCATTACATACATTCTAATTTATTTATAGTTTTTACCAGAGTTCATAGGTAAATACTAGACTAGCTGCCCTTGTGGGCCATTTTAAGCTATCTAGTTTCCATTCTGGTGCTTCAATTAATCTACCCAGTTTGGTGATAGACTGGCCTTACCCATCCCATAGTGGATAATTATATATTACCCCTACTGGAATAACTGGAATCATGCCATAGATAATTTGAAGGGACTCATGCATGGTATGACGCATTTAGTTGCTGCCTCTGTCCATTAATAGTACTGAGGACAGTCCAGTGTAAATTTTCTCTTACCTGTCCATAGATTCAAGTTGTGCTTGAATATGGACAGGTATGAGCTTTATTTTACATGGATGGGAAGTCTGTTCCAGAGCAGCACTGTCCTCTGCCAGATATACCTGTCTCTCCAAACTGCACTGTTGATGTCGCAGAAGTGGCTTAGATCCCTGCATTGAGTATTTCTGATGCTATTTGACTTGCAGATGGGCAGTAGGTTCATCAGTAATGGGTCAGAGGATGCCTTGTAAGCCAGACACAGTTCACCTCTTAGCAGTCTGTAGAATACTAAGTAAAGTGATACAGCTTTGAGTCAGTCAGTGTAGAACATATTGTTTAGACCTTGTATCCTTTTAGAAAGGTATCTGTATGGGTGTTCTAGTTGTTGCATGTGTCTGGGCAGATATCTGCCAAATAAGACATTCTACTCAATGACTGGCCAAATGAGGGCTATGTAAAGTGGGACAATGGCATCTGTAGATCTAGACACAATACCTTTTTTTATATGCTGCACAATGTTGAAGGTCTCCCTTATGACAGTGACACATGCTGGTTGAAAGTTAGGTCACTGTACACATAAGTTCCAAAATCATTACATTGGGTCACTTGTTAGGAGTGTAATATTAATGTGGTAGTTCCCCAGGGTAGATGGCTTCTTGAAGGATATAATAATACAATGTTTGGCATATCATTTCAGTCCATGATTCTGGCACCAGTTATTTCCTGTAAGATAGATAAGGCATTTGGGAAGTCAATAACTGCTCCTAGCTTGCAGTGATCTGCAAACCTTGTCAGCCAGAGTCCTTTGGTATTGGCTTTTACTTCAGAGAAGTAGATGCTAAACAGATGAGGTCCAAGCACCAAACCCTGGGGAACTCCATGGTGAATGGTCTCTCTTTGTGGAGTTAGCTTCCCCTGTTTTAATCTCCTGGATCCTTATCTGTGTGCCAGTTTGCAATCCAGAGGGTGACAGAGGAGGTTTATTCCCAGTTTATGTAGCTCTTCTACTATAACCACATGATGAATTGAGTTAAAAGCATTGTCTAGGTTGAAGTATGCAATGCTACCATTTTACCTTCATCCATTACTTTGGTGACCTTTTCAAAAAAGTCCTCCATATTGAGTAAGCATGACCTGCCCTAGATGAGGCCAAACTGAGACTGCTCCAGTGTTTGGAGGTTTCCTATGTCCTTAATGATTTGTTCCATGACAAGTCTTTCCATGATTTCGCGTACAAGGTTGGTAAGACTTATGGGATTATAATTGCCTGTGTCTGTGGAAGGTCCTCCCTTGAGCAAGGGAGTCATTGTAGCTGTTCTGCATTCATTTGGTATAGAACCTATATGGAGGCTGAGGCTGAACAGTGTTGTTAGGGAGTTGGCTAAATCCATTCCTCTCAACTGTCAGGATTTTCCCAGAATGCCCAGATTGTTGCTACAAATGTTTGGTCTGCTCCTCAATAAATCTATTTTTCTGACAAATCACTGAGGATTGAAGTCACTAAATAATGACACACATCTGAGTTTCAGACTTCATATCCTTCAGAAAAATGCGTGTTAAATAAATCGTGTTATTCTAGCAATTTTATAAGTTTATAAGAGCAATACTTGAAATCTGTCCCTATTTCTGGGCCTTTGTCTCCCCATTATTTTAGGATTTGTCCAGATTATTTTGCTTTGCGAGATTAAGAGGTATGACTAAATTGTGCTTCATGCTATTTAAGATGCATCCAGAGATATTGTGAGGACCCCATTGATGCAATATTTAGCTTTTGATAGCACTTTCTTGACTTGGTCATGTGACATAGTGGGAGGTGAGTCGGTTTCAGGTTTATCTTGTGGGATAGATGGAGTGGAAAGAGGTATGGAGTTTGAGTAGAATTTATCAGCCAGTAGGTAAGTTACATCTTCAGTCTCAGTGGAGGTAACATCATTCACAATCAGCTCAGCGCATTGTTGCATTGTGTTTCTGAGATTATGAACATAGCTAAAAAGGCCTTGTGATTGTCTTTGGCTTGGGTGGCTATTTTAGCCTCAAACTTAGATTTGTTGGATTGTATTCAGTTCCTGAGTTGTTTGTTTATTTCAATGATGAGAGCTCTGTCATTCTGGAAATTATTGTTCTTACTTCTGGTGAAAGTTTTCATCCTATTATTGTAAAGCTTGCTGATATTATAGTTCCAACATGGGGGGGGGGGGGCTGTTTCTAGAGTTTGCCCTGAGCTTGTTTATACGGGATACAGCTGCATCTTTACAGCTGTTTTCCTGCTGGTATAATGTGCTGGTGTATATTTCTAAGTATTCATTGTAGTTAAGTGGGTTTGGTGGGGATATGAAGTATGCCAATGTATCAATTAAGAGTAGGTAGCTTGTCTTATAGAAGTTTCTAATGCTACCTTGGATGGAAGGATTCTCTAGTTTCAATTTTATTTTGAAGCAGACTACTTTATAGTCAAACCTAACAGGTGATGAAGATATGCAAGTGATGATGCAAGCTGATCACATATTAGTAATGACTAGAACCAAGATGTTAGTACTCCTAGTGGATACTCTTGACTAATTGCTCCAGAGCGTTTATATTGACAAAATCCAAAAATCTCTGTGCTTGTGCACTAGTGGCAATTTAGATTTCCCACTTTATAGATGGATAGTTTAAGTCACCTAGAAAAATGGTATTGGGTTTAATACTGAATGATTCTAGTTCCTGTAGAGAGGTATTGCAGCTTTCTTGTGTCCTAGAGGGAGTTCTGTAGATAGCTAATACATGGCTCAGAACCTTTCTGATGGTTACTTGGACATGAAGAAGTTGCAGTGCATCATGTCACTTTACCAGCCTTGATGTACGTCTCTTCTGGATGAAGACCTCCACCTTTTTCCCCTCCTGCACAATACCTGTTTAAACATGCGGAAGGAGTTATAACCCTGCAGTGATCAGTAATGACCAATCTCTGGTTCAGTCTAGGTGAAATACAAAACACTTCTCAGAAAAGGCAGAAATGTAAGCAATAAGAGAGTAGTTCAGATTAGTTACTTAGAAATACTGTATACGTACATTATAGCACACAAGCAGAGTGGAATGTACAATATATACATTAGTTTCTAAAGTGGGCCAACTTTCAGTAATCCTGTGAGAAAAGAAGTGGACAGGAGAGAGAGAGAGGTGGACGTTGTTAGATGATCCCGCAGATTTACTAATCTTCCATGCAGGACTAATCTAGTCCTACACGGAGGTGGCAGTTGAAGAGGAGGACGGCAGCATACCATGCATATTAATGAAGGAGCGCTGCCTGAACACCAAATGCTACACGGAGCGTGGACCAGTGCAGGGGGTGTGTCTGAGAGCAGAGCTCACAGAATAAACATGCCCCTGCAAAGTAGAACAGAAGAATGTGTAAATAAATGAGCGAGACAGCTCACAAGTGTCCGCATATCCCCACCAATAGTCCCCATGTGTTCAACAGCAACAGTACAGTCAAATAAAATGAAGAATCCCTATTACTGATGTGTTTTAAAGCCCCGAGTACAGATAACAGTAAGTGCGTGGGTTTGCCTATCACCTAGCTATGGTTAAAGCAGCTGAAAAGGCTGATCAGGATAATAAGGAATATATATGCAAATGAAGCAGCACAGCAATAGTGGAGTGGTTAGAGCATCCGCCTAATGAACAGGCATTCCTGGATCGAGTCCCACTGCAGCACAAATCATTTTCCACAGGAAATCTGTATATGAACATAATTTTACATTGTTTTGCCATATAACCTGCAGAATAACAATTAAATGTGAACTGGAGTGCTGCATGAAATGCACATGTGAAGTGTTAGTGTCATAATGAATAAGGCACGTGTATGCAGGTCTAAGCACAAATAAGCAGCGGTAAGCGTGTCCAAGTGCGCTTGAGCGGGGGTAAGCATTGCCCACACAGAGTAAGCAAAGTAGAAGCTAATGAGTGTAAGAAGCTGTAACCGGAGGTTAGCAGTGCTTACCATCGTGCAAACCCACGCAAAGCTGCTTACAACCACTGTAAAGTGCCTTAATCACTCCGGATCCAATGGCCCAAGTTCTGCCCAGCAACAAAATAAACTGCCACAGCAAGGTTCAGATCCAGGACCCTGTACACTATAGTCATAGTAGTTAACCACTAAGCCATCCTAGCAATAGATAAGCGAGATTAAGGCCATACATCTCATATACCCACATGGATTTAGATATAAATATATATATATATATATATATGTGTGTGTGTGTGTGTGTATGCAGCTATATACACGCACACACACACACACACACACACACACACACACACACACACACACACATATATATATATATATATATATATATATATATATATCTTCTTCTTCTTCCTCTTTCGGCTGCTCCCGTTAGGGGTCGCCACAGCAGATCAACTGTTTTCATTTCTTCCTGTACTCTGCATCTTGCTCTGTCACACCAACCACCTGCATGTCCTCTCTCACCACATCCATAAACCTTATCTTAGGCCTTCCTCTTTACCTGTTACCTGGCAGCTTCATCCTTAACATCTTTTTCCCAATATACTCTGCATCCCTCCTCAGCACATGTCCAGACCAACGTAATCTTGCCTCTCTGGCTTTGTCTCCAAACGTTCCAACTTGGGCTGACCCTCTAATATTCCTAATCCTGTCCATCCTCATCACACCCAGTGCAAATCTTAACATCTTCAACTCTGCCATGTCAAGCTCTGACTCCTGTCTTAGTCCTGCTGACCTTCATTCCTCCAACTTGTCCATCAACAATGCAAGACTGATCAGTTTAATACCTCTGTAGTTACTACAGCTCTACACATCACCCTTATTCTTAAAAATCGGTACTAAAACACTTTTTCTCCATTCCTCAGGCATCCTCTCACTTTCCAAGATTTCATTAAACAATCCCGTTAAAAACTCCACTGCCATTTCACCTAAACACCTCCATGCTTCCACGGGTATGTCATCTGGACCAACAGCCTTTCCATTCTTCATCCTCTTCATAGCTATCCTTACTTCCTCCTTGCTAATCCACTGCACTTCATGATTCCCTATGCACACATCATCCAACCTTTTCTCTGTCTCATTCTCTTCATTCATCAGCCCCTCAAAGTACTCTTTCCATCTGCTCAACACACTCTCCTTGCTTGTGAGTACATTTCCCTCATTATCCTTTATCACATTTACCTGCTGCACATCTTTACTAGCTCGGTCCCTCTGTCTAGCCAATCGGTATAGGTCCCTTTCTCCCTCCTTAGTGTCCAACCTTTCATACAGCTCTTCATATGCCTTATCCTTAGCCTTCGCCACCTCTCTCTTTGCCATGTACCTCATCTCCTTATACTCTTGTCTACTTTCTTCATCTCTCTGATAATCCCACTTCTTCTTCTCCAACCTCTTTCTCTGTATATTCTCCTGTACTTCTTCATTCCACCACCAGGTCTCCTGGTCCTTTCCCTTTCCAGATGTCACACCAAGCACCTTGGCTATCCATCTCTCTTACTAGCTCTGCTGTAGTTACCCAGCTATTCGATAACTCTTCACTGCCACCCAGTGCCTGTCTTAACTCTTCCCTGAACTCCACCTCACAATTACCCTTTTTCAATTTCCACCATTTGATCCTTGGGGCTGCCCTCACACTCATCCTCCTCTTCTTGTTCACCAATGTCATCCTACAAACCACCATCCTATGCTGCCTAACTACACTTTCCCCTGCCACCACTTTACAGTCTCCAATCTCCTTCAGACTGGCCCTTCTACATAAGATATAATCCACCTGTGTGCATCTTCCTCCACTCTTGTATGTCACCCTATGCCCCTCCCTCTTGTTAAAATACATATTCACCACAGCCATGTCCATCCTTTTCACAAAATCTACTACCATCTGACCTTCTGCAGTCCTTTGTTTAACACCATACCTACCCATCACTTCCTCATACCCTCTGTTCCCTTCACCAACATGTCCATTGAAATCTGCTCCAATCACCAGTCTCTCTCCCTTGTGTACAGTTATCACCACTTCATCCGACTCACTCCAGAATTTTTCTTTCTCATCCATTGCACACCCAACTTGTGGAGCATATGCACTAACAACATTACACATTACATCATCAATTTCCAGCTCCATAAACATCACTCTATCTGACACTCTTTTCACCTCCAAAACACTCTTAGCATACTGTTCCTTCAGGATAACCCCTACGCCATTTCTCCTCCCATCCACACCATGATAAAACAATTTGAACCTGCCTCCGATACACCTAGCCTTGCTCCCCTTCCATCTGGTCTCTTCCATACACAATATACCAACCTTCCTTCGATCCATCATATCAGCTAGCACTCTCCCTATACCAGTCAGACTGCCAACATTCAAAGTTCCGACTATATATATATATATATATATGTGTGTGTGTGTGTGTGTGTGTGTGTGTATGTGTGCATAGATATACACAGATATACAGCTATTATAGGAAACAGCACACAAGAATGACATATGTTCACAGGCTATGCCAATGGAAGTGAGGGGCCCAAGCAAGAAACATGTAACATATAGCATGACCCCCTCCCCCAGCCGGACAGAGGAAACATACACAGAAACCCACAAACAATGCAAGTAGTCCACTGATCCCCGGACCACAGGCAAGATACAACCAGGGGGAGGTACAGAGTGCACCCATGAAATCTAATCTTGGAACACAGACAGGAGCGTCCCTTGTGGGACTCCCCAAAAATTGACATATAACCAAAGGAAGCCGATATGACAACCATTCTGGCTGGGGTATGTACATATCTGGAATACAAGGGTGGGAAAGCGTGATGACCCATGGGTCGAGACAACGTACGATATGGGTCCCGTGAAGTGGAGATTGGGCAGCGTGTAGTGGTGTGTTCATACCCGACCTGTACCCAGAGTAAGGATGGGTGCTGTAGAGGAGGTGGGTGAATTATAGGTAGCTAGTTATGGGTCTAGGTTTGCAGGTGTTGGCTGATGTGGGCCTATACGGACAGCCCCAGGGATGTGAGCAAAAGTGTTCATTGGGTAGAGGTGTCACCCAATGAGCAGCCACACCCGCTATGACTCCCACTGCAACAAAGTCTAATCTACATGGCAAAGAATGGAATAACCAGATGTAGATGTATATATGTAGAGGAATGTGTGTGTATATCTACCCATAGCTACATGGAGATATACCTCTGCTTCTCCGTAGATCAAATATATACATACAGAGACAGAATACATATACATACCCACATATAGATATATACATATGCAGACACCCATACACCCATATGTTGTTAGATATACATAGACAGCAATATATAAATATATACATGTATGTATACATATACATATATGTAACCCCCACTACCTACCTGCCTACTCCCCAGCTATTCTCCTCTACTGTACTACACAGGTATGGAATAAATACACCTACCCCGAATACCTGCATGTAACCTACCCAGACCTGTGAAACAGGAATCTTACCTCACCTTAAACTGACCTTTGTCAACAGTCATACCTGACATGTAAACCTGACTTAAGCATGAATAATACCAACAGTTCAACATAAAGTAAGCATGACTAATGGGGACATAGCTATGTTATGTATGTTACCCTCTATGAATGTGAACACCCCAGTATTAATTGGGATACATAGCTGGGGTCAATGTAGAGCTCTACACCCTGGGTCACCACTGAGAATGGACAAGCATACAGTCCGACTGTCCCGGTTGACAGATGTGAACAAAATGCATGATGTTGCGCGTGTGTATGTGGGAGCAAGTGGGTATAAGCCTGTTTGGCCACCGGTATGTGAGTACCACACTGGTGAAGCAATGTAGACGCTAACTGAGTACAAGACGCTGCAACCAGAGGTTAGTAATGCTGTGCTTCACGCAAACAAGCGCATACCCACCTACAAATGTTCTGCAGTGCCTTGGTCACCCTGTAGCCAACAACTGTTGTTGTGGCCATAAACAAAATAATCTGCACTGCCAGGTTGCAAACCCCTGGCCCTGCATACTATAGTTGACGTGAGTTCTACTAAGCCATGGTGGATACACATTCAGCTGCTGTGATCACAAACACATCATCCAGCACAGGCATCTAACAGTATAGGAAATGTATATAATTATGTAGATGTATGTGCGTGTGTATGTACAGGTATAATATATAAATATATATATATATATATATATATATATATATATATATATATATATATATATATAGATATACATATATATATATATATATATATATATATATATATATATATATATATATATATATATATATATATATATATATATATATATATATAGATATATATATACATATATATATATATATATACATATATATATAGATATATATAGATTATATATATATATATAAACACATATATATATATATATATATATATATATATATATATATATATATATATAAATGAATGTTGTGACAATAAAGCATACAAAAAGAATGAGAAGGAAAACAACAGCAACACCTGTATTATCTTGTGCTGTCATCTTATGTCATATCAAGCTGGGCAGGGGTGAGCAAATCATTGCTTCTCAAACCACAGGCAGGATACTACCAGTGGGAGTAACATTGTCCACCTGCTAAGTCTACCTTACAAACAATTACAGCGTAGTCCCGTCTGGGATTTCCCAAAAAGTGCGGGATGTTAGGACTTCCGACCAGTACACAAGCCAGGGGAGGTATGTTCAAAGACTAAAAGGTTTGGAGAACCTGATGATACATGGGTGGAGACAACTTATGTGTAGGGTCACTAATGCTGGGGAGAGGGCACTGTGTGGAGGTGTGTTATGGCTGGGATAGCAACTGGAGAATGGTTGGTTTGTGTGTATGTGGAACTCAGGTGGGGTGGAGGAACCATGGGTATGAAATATGCATCCAGGCATGTCAGGGCTGGATGGCCCAATTCTAATTGGACTGCCTCGTGGAGGTCAGCAAGTTTGTTATAAATATATATGCATACACTCATACATACATCTAGATGTAGAAGTACATTCCCTGTACCAGATTCATTCCTTTTACAGACATAAATAACATGAAAGTGCCCCTACAAACCTCAACAGTAGATAGAATAATAGCTTGTACATAACCATAAATGCAATAGGTTCATAGGTAGGTACTTGGCTATCTGCCGAAGGGCATTTATAAGCCAAGGCAAGGTGTGCCGGCTCACGCTACCCCATTGATCAATTTACTGGGCCTCTGTCAAGCAGAGCAATCAAATTGATCCCAGTATATCCCAATTTTTGGCCCCCCACCCCCAATTATATTTGGCTTTGGCTAGACTTCTTACATTAAGAGGTTGAGAGCTATGATTCTCGTGTATGTTTAATTGTGTTGTTTGGCCTCTAAGGCTCAAGTCATGACTGAATGGAGTCCTGACTCATTGGAACAGTCTGCATACTCAGTTAACAGATGTTAAATAAACATTTATTCATAGTCCAGTACAGAAAAGATGGTGACCCCCCCCCTCTCTGCACTGTGGCTTATATATCCCGACTCAATTTCATGCCAAATGCATGGCTTTGTAACAGTGCAGGCCTTACTTAGACTGTCATGAAATGGTTGTCATATATATATATATATATATATATGTATGTCTTTGCGGCATTTCCATGATTCTGCTGTCCAAAGACATGCATCTGGAGCATTTCTCCCCGAGCCTCCGCTGAAAACAGTCTCTGAGGAACCTAGTCGGACTTTCCCGGTCAACAAATGATAAATAAAAAAAATATATATATAAACTTCCAAGGCAAAATATGCTGTTGTTTTGTTTCCATTGTATATTGCAGTACTATAGTATTAGAGTTACGAAAAGATAGAGGAAAGGGACGAATCTGCAATAATTCAGAGTTGTGTATTTATTTTCAAAGTTAGTGCTGTTCTCAAAAGAATTAAATGTGAGGACTTTCCCATTATGAAATATTTGAATTATTCCTGTGATTTGCCGGCTACGTCAGCGCCAATCACTAAACTGGTCCTATTTATAATACAATGTTGCCGAACTCGTACATCATTGGTTTACATGTGTAATGTGTGTGTTATCATATAGTCTTACTTATAAATTTATTTTAGTGTCTTGTTAACTGGAGTAACAAAGTAATGAAGTATAGAGTCTAATCTTGAAATAAAGACATGTGTGTCTCAGGTAGGACAACCCAAACATTGAGAACAGTGTCCTATTGGTCACTCATGTCACCAATGTTTGTGGACTAAAAGGTTGGGATGTCTGAGGATACTTGGATTGAGTTAACCCATGGGATGGGTCCAGAGGAGTAGGGAGTGGCCAATGTGTAGTGGTGTAGATACACCTTGTTTCCAACTGGAGAATGGACGACTGATGTGTCAGTGATGTGTTGGGGTGGGTGTTTGGGGACCTAGGATCCATGGGTATATGGGTATATGTGCAAATGAAGCAGCACAGCAATAGTGTAGTGGATAGAGCACCCGCTTAACGAACAGGCATTCCCGGTTTGAGTCCCACTGCAGCACATATCATTTTCCATGTGAAAGCTGTATATGAACATATTTGTACATCTTTTTGCCATAAAACCTACATAATAACATTTAAATGTGAACTGGAGTACTGCATGAAATGCACATGTGAAGTATCAGTGTCATAATGTATTTAGGTAGTAGTAAGCAGGTTTAAGCACAGATAAGCAGTAGTAAGCATGTTTAAGTGTGTTTGAGTGGGGGTAAGCACTGCTAAAGTCTGGTTACAGTTTCCTATACTCAGTTACCTGCTGAATTGGTTAACCTGTGTAGGCATTGCTTAGCTCCGTGCAAACCCACGCAACCATGCTTAAGAGTGCCTCAATCACTCTGTAGCCAACGTCCCTTGTTCTGCTCAGCAACAAAATAAACTGCCTCTCCAAGGCTCGAACCCAGGACCCCGCACTCAATACACAAACTGATTTACCACTAAACCATGGCAGATATACATAATGTGAAGTTTGCACAAACATACCCTGCAGCACAATCAGTCAACAGTACAGGAAATGTATTATTATGCCACCACATAACCTGTTAATGCAAGAAGTCTGGACAAAGTATGCCACACTGTGGGTACAAATAGGGATATATGTCAACTAATACTCTGTTACACTCAAAATGTTGCTAGATACACAGTTATATGTATTAGAACACATATGTAGAAGTCTGAAACACAAAAGTGTGGCCACTAGTTACTGTCTTCAATGCTGCAATCATCCATGACAATTGCCATGTTAATGAGGAACAGGCCAAAATATGAGCCGAACATGCATGGAAATATGGACAGATATATCTGTAAATGTAGACAGATTGACAGCTATATGTAGATATATATATTAATATATGACTCACAAATAATCATAAAACAGCACTTGTATATAGATACGTACATATGTTCATATGTATGTATATATATATATATATATATATATATATATATATATATATATATATATATTTATATATACAGATGTACATATCTATAGATACATATATATACATATAGATATAGCCATATGAGGTATATATAGATACATACACATATACACACACTAAAGGTATCAGTAGCCATGCATATGTAGAAGTAGTGTGGAAGTACAGTGTACAAAGTATATCCCGCAGCCACAAGCCCCTCAACTGGCACCTGTGAAGTGTGTAGTGTTGCATCCATTCCAAGAAATGAGAATACTGACATTAAACATATACCCACCCACAAATCAAAGGACATGACATGACACACAGGTATGCATACACAGATAACCTGTATTCCTGTACTATACAATAATGTATGCCAGGTTTGAAATATGGAATCAGTCATGAATGCAAGGCTCACATAAAACAGTAGATGCAAGCAATGTGTATATACCATACTATGCTGTCTAGGCCAAGGCCTTCACTTAGTACAACAGTAGGAACAGGATTTGCCTTCAGGATATATAACAATCAACAATTACAGATGTAGTTCAGCAGAGTCCAATTACACCCTGTAGTCAAGCCCTAGAGGGAAGGGTAGCACTTGTGTTAATGTCACAGTATCTTGTACATATCATTGCTTAACCTAACACCTCACTATCACACTGAATGACCCTCGTCCTAACAGTTATATCACTGGAAAGGTGTGCCATAGCCTAGGTTAATGGCATAGAACCCCCCCCCCCATAAAAGGCTGTACAAGGGCAAGGAACACTGTGTACCACACACTTACCTCAAGAATGTACAAGGGTACAAATGTGTTCACCAGCTGTTGCCCCCATATATATATATGCACATGGCCCAACAGTTGGTGTGAGAGTCCATGACATGACTGGGATGATAGCAGTAATGCTAGCGGTAAATAATGATAGGCCATTACCTAACAACCCTTCCTGTATCACAGCGGGACAAAGACTGGCATAAATGTGGAGGACAGAGGCAGGAACATAGGGCCATATTTGCATTACTGCTGTTACACACCCTGGAAATTGCTGGTGTTACAGGATTTGTTGCAGCATACCCTTATACAGGGATACGACATTGAAATACGAATGGATGTAGCACTCAGCAGACAGAATGCCACAGATATATGTGGGACAATACCTGTGTGGTGCACAGACAACACCTAAGAGCCAATCACCCTTGTATCATACAGATAGGCCCACAGTTGAGAGCTATGCAGACAGACAACATTCCATGAAATAGTACCATGTACACAAAAACCCTGTAAGAACAGCAAGATACATTGCACACAACAACACTACTCAAGCGGTCATTAGGTCTGGAACCTTACCCAAATGTGGATATGGCCTGTGTCTGCAGGTTCTGCTGTAAGAGGTATTGCTACCTGCTGTCTGCAACACTGATGTCCACACAGAAGGATGTCTTCCATACTGTAAAGGTGAAGGGACAATGCCCACAGAAGGCAGTAATTTATAGTACAAGGATGCCATGACAGTAGTATTCTTCCCTGTGGGCAATGGGACATACTTGTCAAATGTGCAGACCAGCAGTGAATGGCAAGGAAGTGACCCATGATATCTGTGTTCTGTATATTACTGTGGCCAATGGCTGGTGAGGGTATTAATACCGCCATGATAGACACATGGGTGAGAGACCACACCACCTACAAGACAGTCATGTTAGAGTAGAATATATATAGCAGTATAATATGCATACCTAATGTTTGTCACCATATATACCCCCATAATGTTAGTCTGTGTTCACATGTGACACCTGTCTGTGTTGCAGCAAGGCAGAACAGTTTAGCTGTGAACTAAAGAGGGTACATGAGTGTGGTCCAGATGTTCGTATGCACCCCACATACAGATACATATATGTGTGATACATATTCACAGCTGTGTATGTGTACAGAAACTCAGACAGTTATACATTTATATAGGTATATAAACAACACAAAATAATATCTACACATATATGCACACATATATATATATATATATATATATATATATATATATATATATATGTGTGTGTATATATATATATATATATATATATATATATATATATATATACACATATATATATTATATATATATATGTATATATATATATATATATATATATATATATATATATATATATATATATATATATATATATATATATATATATATATATACAGACAGATATATATGTGTGTGTGTATGTCAACATATATGTATATATATATATATATATATATATATATATATATATATATATATATATATATATATATATATATGGCAATACATTTTCCCTAACATGACATGTGTGAGAGAACATCACACATCAATACACAACATACCTACACACCAGTACATGGCTGCAAGATGGAGTGTGGAGTGAGGTGTGTAACCCATGATGGGAACACATTGCAATTGTATGGGATGAAGGGGTATATATGTTGGTGAAGGGTATTAGGCACATATTGGTATGTAGTTCCGGTTGGGTGACAAGACAGCATACAGGGCTGGTATATGGCACATGTGGTGGTTAAACACTGTGGACGGGTCGTTACATTTGAATGTGGAGGCCATTGAGCCCTCACATGGGAACAAAGGGATCATGGTGGCCACCCATGGACAGTCACGACAGCATCTACATGGACATAAAGGTGCCTGGGCTGTGTGCTGGGCAGGAGGGACATGCATGTCGAACTGTGTGTATGTGTACTGCATGCCTCCAGGTGATGTAGCACATACCCCATGTCACTGTGGCCCTCCCTATGCCCAATACCCGCAACCTACCTGGGTGACATACACGTCTGTGTGTGCTAGATGGGGGGGGGACACCATCCCTTGAGGTGGTTCCGCATGAAGGTAGTGGTGGAACAGTAGAAAATGAGGTTCCATGGTGGGCCATGGATGTGATGTGGACTGGTAACATGTGCGCATTAGGTTGGAGTGGTGTTCCTGCTGGCAAATAACCCCTACACATATTGGTGTGTAATTGTCATGGAACATATGTGGGCTGTAATAGTCCACACAATCCCAGAACATGTCCAACAGCATGCATAGATATCCCCAATACTACAGAATGGCAGATGTGTAGCAATCACATAACAGGCCTACCACATGCATATGTGGAAACATAGTGGCAGTGACAATGTCATGCAGGTGAAAACCCCTGTAACAGCCCTGCAACTCTAGTGTCCCCACAGGGAGCATGTCTGTAACCACATAGCAGAAGGTGCTGTACAATACAATATATGGCCCAATGGTACACATACAGGACACATACCAGTAGCATAGTGTGAACATTATGTTGGAGCTGATATGGTGGCGGGAGACTGATATGTGTATTGTATGATGGTAAACTTGACATATGAGTTGCTCAGACATATTTCCATCATTATGGCACATCCGAGAAACCCTGCGTACAGTGCCACTGAGGAGGACATCATCATCACCAGCATGATCCACAACTATAATCTACTCTTCTCATGGACAAGCATGGACCAGCAGGACAGAACAACCATGTGGACTGATGTGATCCACAGGGTGAATGAGGTGGGGTTGCACAGCCGAACCTATTAGCAGGTCCACCACCATTGTAGTGACCTGCTCTGGCAAGTACGACGTCATCCCGCTGCAGTGCAGGGTGACCACCTCGCAACAGGGGGGGGCATAACATCCATCCCCCCTCACCAGAGTGGAGAGCTGCTCATTAGCCTGGTAGCACCTGCCCGCCCGCAAGAGCTTCAGACCTATATGGTCATGAGGTGGGTGCTACTCACACACCACACATTGAGCATGCAGGTAAGGTTCCAGGGCATATCAGTAGACTACTGTATTGTATGCATCTGTACAGGTAGACTATGCATGTGTGAGATGTGGGGTATGTTGCTGTGTAGTACCAATAAGCAGTAATGCATAAACTGTAGTACTGTGGACTTCAGCTGTTGTTGTACTGTAATATTGCAGCCACACTGTAGCAATGCCACAGCTGTGGCCACTGACATCAACTCTATCCCGTGTCATTGTAGGTACCTCTGGGATACCAGCAAGGCAGCAGCTGGATGTCAGTGAGTATGGTTTAAGTTTATGCTTGGCAATTCACTGTGCATGTCATAGCTAAGGTGTAGGCCATGTACACATCTAACACACCTACCCATAATGCATGCTGTACATGTGCACTGACACAGCACACACCTCACTAATGGGATTACCAGCCTCAAACATATGCAATACACAGTCCATCTCAGACAACTGTGGCTACACTCCAGGGCACATTGCCCAGGCACAGCTGACATCTGCCCAACATACACAGCTATGTCATACACAGAGCAGTTGAACATGCTACATATAACGACATCCCACTCCCTCTGCTAACACATGCTCCAGAGTCCTAAACCTAGTTAACACATTACACAGAACATACCGGAGGAATAGGGCCATGTCCTGGGGAATCACCACACTCTGGAATGGACTACCCATACATGTCAGGCAATGCTACTCATTGGCCCTCTTGACAGAAACACTTGCCAATTGGATGGGGAATGGGGAATACACCCTGGGTAGCACGGGTGTGCCACAGCCTGACAGGGGCACAGGGGAATAACATTAGTGGGTAGTGTGTGGCAGGGAATCCCTGTGGCTAGGCATATGTAGGCCCCAGGACCAATAGAACAGTACTCACCTATGAACCTCTGTGTACCACAGGCAACATCAGCCGGGGCCCAATCATGGTCACTAATGGTCTCTACACTCACCATAGGTACAGTACAATGTCTGTGTGGGTGGTCTAATGGTAATCTACCGCTCATGCATGCACCACTGATGATGACTTATGTGAATACACATCAAGCAGTCACTAAACATGTGTCCACACGTGATCCAGGAACACACAGAGGCTGTGAGCAGCAACGGAAGCACACCTGATACACAGCGACATATCCAGCAATGGTGTGCACACCCATGAGGTATGGTGCACAGTACATGCCAGGGTGCTGAATGGATTCACAGCAATGCTGTGGACATGGGTGTAGTGGGTTCCAGGGGGAGGGCCATCACCTACAAACAGAAGCCATGCATCACAGCCATGTATAATGCTGGTAACGGGGATTGACTACAGTTTCACTGCATGCTGTTCAACCCCACATATCCTGCATGCTGACATGTGTGTATTCACAGGTATGTATGTGATACTGTACTGCACCATCGTCTGCTATTGTGTGTGTTATGGGGTTGTAGGAGCTGTCTGTAGGTGCTGTCTGGTGTTGTCTATGGGTTGCCATGTATGTCGACTGCATGTGTGTATGTTTGTGTGTGTGGCCATGTCTGCACACATGTGTATGTCTGTGTGTGAATATGATGTCACTGATACAGACAGTGACCATGAAGATAGGTGTGTTAAGGCACAGGAAGGGTCATCAGGGGCTGCAGCTGGGCCACCATTTGACAACCCACACATATCCACACCATCCATGCACACAGTCACACTGCCTCTACACACCTTATCACCATTGGCGCTAGCTGAGGGACAGACTACGGTTGGCATGGGCTAGGACAGTGTGGTATCTATGGCACATGTGTCAGGACACAGCAGCCATAGCCAGATGTCTGGCAGGGTATCACATAGGCAGATGTGCAGGGATGCTCGTAGGGCCACTGCTGGACATCATGCACCTGGCAGACGTGCAACCCCTATTTCAACCACACGCATGTTCCAGACTGTCATGGAGGCACAGGCACAAATGGAATGCTACACCAGGCAGGGTCTAAGGATGCAGAGGGCTCATCACACCTCTGTAACTGACATTATCCGTGACCTAGCAGGTGCCATCCATAATTATACCGAAGTCATGGACAGACGGTGGGGTGAGACATTGGAACTCATCCAAAATGTCATGTCCATGAGTGAGGACAGGGCAGGACAGTTGTGACAGCCATGCGGACATATGCCAGCAACACCAGTAGCTGGAGGTCACTGTGGACGTCCAAAAAGTCACAACTGCTCCTGTAGTGGCAGTACCAGCCCCAGCACTGTGGGGGGGGGCTGTCCACAACCTGTCAGAGCAGACCACGTGCACATGCCCCTGGCCTATGCCCTGGATCCAGTGGATGTCTGTCAAACTCGGGGGACAGTACCAGGTCTGGCTCTGTACCTGATACTGCCTGTAGCACCCCTGCCAGGCACAGGTCCTGTGTCTGTGGCCAGAGATGGTGAACTGTAAACCCTGCCAGGTACAGTCTGCAGCTGTCCCACAATTCCCTGTAGAGGGCAGCCACATGGAGGAACTGTGTGCATGCAGACACACACACACATAAACAACGAACCTAGGGCAACCACATACCTGCAAACATGACATCACCAGTGGCCCATAACAATACTCAGCCCCCTCACACACACACACACACACACACACACACACACACACACACACACACACACACACACACACACACACACACACATGTTTTCATTTGTATGGCTCAGCCTACGCCTCTGGCAAATCAACAACACACCTTGTGCATATGATGATACATGTGCCACTGCCTGACATCGATGCAGAGACAGGCTAACATGGTTCTGATGCACAGGGTGACTGCACAACAATGTAGCAATGGAATGATGTGTAGCATGTTGTCAGCAGTAAAGTGAAATGCTAATATCTTGGAAGGTGTAGCTGTGCAGCCATGATGCATCCTAGCTTTAATTAACAATGTTGTATTGTTATCACCAGTATCTGTTCAGATTGTGTTGTGTTTGTCCATGTGCCACATGGCTGATGGGTGTAGTGGTGTCAACAGGCCTTCTACAGTGGACACCAGTGAGTGTAGTGGGTGGTACACATGCCATGGCTGGGTACAACACACAGTGCCTTTGGGTAGGTTGCAGTACAGGTACAGGACTGTACACATGGAGGTATGTCCCCATGCAGGTAACACATCTGTTGCACATGTAATCCCACCAAGACAGCATAGGCACAACCACACAGTGGTATATATGTGGTCTGCAATGTGGATGGCATTAAACATGTTAACAGTAGGGTGTATGCCCTTCTCCCCACTCCACTGAGATCCTCACCTAAGTAACATGTGTGTGCCAATGCCAGTGGCATAACCCTACCCTTAGGAGGGTGTGAGGTGCTCAACTTCTGTGAATGGTGTAGACAACAACTAACAACCTGATTACATACACTGTACAGTATTACAGACAGCTATGTGGGGGGATAGATGCAATAGTAACTGCAGTTATGGCAGTCGTGCCCACAATAGCCACACCCAGTGAGTTATAGCAACCCCAGTAGTGCTGCACACCTCAACAGTGTGGAGGAGGGCATTGACACATCTATGACCTGTGAAGGACTATATGCCCATAGGATGGCACCTCTGGTATGATGGCATATGCCAAGCACTCTTGGTGGAAACATATCCTGTGAATGGAGGTAGATCCCGTAACAACTACATGCATTCCTACAAGTGGGATGGTGTACAAAAGCCTGCTATGATGTACATAGGCATTGTGCACCTCCTAACCCTCATCTACACCTGTCATGATTGGGTTGAAGAGGTTTACCGGCTTCAGGGTGTATTCTCTGCCTTTGACAAGTCCAACATTGGCCGAGTCCCGTGTGTTGAGATAACCAGTGACATTGGCCATGGGTTCATTGGTGGTATGTTCCATGTCCATGCAGACCACGTTCATCCGGCTACCGGGTGGTAGTTCCCAGCTGACATGGTGGGTTTGTGGATGTCCTTGCCAACATTGGTGAAACCATTGTCAGGTGTAGGGCTATTGGATTGTGTGAGGGATCCCAGCTACTTACTGCACCTGCCCAGGGGGATCCCCCAACCAAGACATGTCACTTGACTGTAATGCATGATATGTTAGTAATGCCACCCAACTCTGGCAAGGCTCAAACCTAGGACCCTGCACACCCTAGACAAACCGATGTACCACTAAGCCATAACAGGTACACAGATATTCAATTTTGCAGAAACATATCAGCCAGTCCTGTCATGCAACAGTCCAGAGAATGTTTACCAACATCTAGATGTCTGCTTGTGTAACGATAGTGCAACCGTAACAGATACAACATACCCATATATTTATAGATACACATGTATTCAAATATATATGTTGTTTTACTACCTCTATATACATATATATTGCTATCTATGCACATATACCTATATTTCTGTTAGCAGGTTAATATATCTATATAGGTATATATGGCCATACATCTGTAGATAGCAATTGCAGACTGACAAATACACCAATGTCCACATGCACCATTAATGGGGTTGAGAGGCCCCACACACTATACATCTTGTACAAATAGGCATCCCCCCATAGCCAAACACCTGCACCCTGCAATGCACTACCAAGTACAGTCCACCTCCCACAGGACATGTAATATGTGGAAGCCGTCGACGTGCCCAGGATACAGATACACATACACACATATGCTGATACAGATATACATATATATATTATATATATATATATATATATATATATATATATATATATATTTATTTATTTATTTTTTATATACACATGTGACTACACATACACATGCAGATATATGTACAGGCAGATACGTATGTAGGAGGTGCACACAATATGGAACAGCCAATATGCCTGCAGTTAACACCTGAACAACTGGACACTGTATGGGCTAAACATACAAATGTCAATCATTGCCTGCAACATATACCCATAGAAAGGTCATAGTACAAACACCACACACAGGTTTGCAGAAATGGGACTCCTTTAATTGTGTACCATAATGGTCCTATATGCCATATCATATAGCTGTTCCAGTACTGACAACCATATAAATGGAGTACTGCAACTGTGAAACTGTTACACTTATAATACAGTAGTCTGGAAAGGTTCACAACTGTTGCAGTCCAAGCCAAGCCTTTCAGAATGTACAATAGTGCCGACAGACTGGGCCACAGGGTACCACACAATCAACAGTATGTACTGCAGGTGTGTAGTTCAGCAGCCTCTAACTACACTCTGTACAAACTCCATAGGAGGTAAAGACGTTGTGTGATCCAATGGGTTGTACCTGGAACATATCAAGGCATAACGTACAGAACAGTCTGTATTGCAGGGGGCAGTAGGCTTGCAGTACCCCAAGTCATGTTAGTAGTTGCAATACAGGTGGAGTATACAGTACTGTACATCCACATACCTTGTGGCAGCTCACCACTGATACCCCCACATTTGTAACAGCCTAGGTCATTTATGGTGCTCTCCACCTGGACTCAATAATACAAGACCGTATACCACTGCTACATACACTGGCCTCTGCAGTACATAAGGACGCACATGTGTTGTGTGAGTGACGTCCACACATATATGGCCCCAGTGTATGTGCGGGGGATACAACAGCAGTGCATTAATGGCTGCAATGGCAGTGTGATATACTCTCAGCCCACTACAGAACAACCCCCAACAGCATGACAAATGTGCAGAGCTTGGTATGTAGATGGAGGGAGAGGCTGGAACACAGGCATATATGTGGAACACTGTTGCCATACAGTAAGCAAGGTGCTGGTGTTACAGGATAGTCTGCAACATACCCTTAGTCAAGGAATTGAGGTTAGATATAGACATGGATATAGCCATGTACTGGTAGCACACAACACACACTGCCAGTGTCATATCTGATACAGGGCTTGTGTGGTGGACGGACATCACATGATATGCATACCTCTGCCCAGCAAGAGGTAGGCCCACAGTAGTGACCTATGCAGACAGACTGCATTCCAAGGTACACTAGTATGTATACACACACACACACACACACACACACACACACACACACACACACACACACACACACACACACACACACCCTGTAACACCAGTACTATCTGAAGCATTACACAACTCTACCCATAGTCTGTCTGTAGTTCCTGAACCTCCTACAAATGTGTCCGCTCTGAGTGTGCATGTTCTCCTGTGAGAGGTATTGCTACCTGCTGCCTGCATCACTGATGCCCACACGCAGGATGGATGTCCGTCACACAGGAAATGTGAAGGGACCACGGCCACAGGCTTTAAGGATTTATAGTGGGTGCTTGCCATGACAGTGGTAATTGAATGTAGTACACATGTGTCATTATATATATATATATATATATGGCTATCTGGATTGGTATGTGTACATATATTTCCACCATATGTCCTGGACATGGAGTATAGCCATACCCCAGCCCCTACAGGCACAATGTCATAGTGCAAGGGGATGTCAGGTATGTATAGCAGGTATATTACTAGCCTGTTGCTACTGTCATTGGGATTGTCTTCACAGACATGGTGTGTGTGAATGCTGAAATCTGCTTATAACATGTGTGCCATTGGCTACTGACAGACATCCTACGGATATCATTGTAAAGCACCGCTGCTAGCATCCAATGCTCCTGTGGAGTGCAGCAGAGATATTGGCCACTTTATATGGAACTTCAGACACACCCTATACAGTCCAGAGGTATGCACATATTCCCTCGTACACCACATGTGTACCGGGCCTGACAATATGGATGTAGACAGCCATGTAGATGGGTATAACATATAACGACTGGTATACATTTGGCACCATAGGTGTTGGAGTCACACACTCCCATCTGGCCTGGCACATAATGACTGCTGGTACAGGGGTGCCATGGACACATACTACTCACTAGATATTGACATACATCTGCACAGCATCCCACTGGTCTGTCTGACATACCTGATGTTTAAGGGAGGCCCTGCAGCAGTACATCTGGCAAGTATCTGCACATGACATCCCACTGGTTAAGTACACTATGCTGCTAGGCATGTAATAATGCACTGTGCAGGCTACAGGCAGACTGACTCAATGCTGGCCTACATCTTGTATGGAGGAATGCACATGTACTTGCATATATAGCAGGCTCAACAGCCATGTCACAGCACAGGGTAAGATACACCTGTGTGACAGTGCATTACCACAACCAATGTGAACACAGTCACAGCCACATATGGTAGGCTAGCATAATATTATAGTATATGTACTATCTGTTCTACACCATCCTCATATGTGCCAGTCACAGAATGTCCCTACATATACTGGGCTGCTACACAGTTTGGTCTGATAACTGTCTGTGGTATGGGACATGTGTGTGTATGGCCCTACAAACGTGTACGGTGAAATGGTACCAGACAGTGGGGCAGCATGTCACATCTGATAGATAGGGTGCTAGGACAATGACATCTACCACAGTCTGTACACAGGCTAAAGTACATATTAACAATACACACACTGCCGACATTCACCATCACAGACCTCAGCACTGTACAAACATCCACAGAATGTCCAGCTTATGTCATGAAATATAACCCCTACTGTACATGACATGTGTAGCACTCTGCTACATCACTGGCTTGTTATCAGATATGATGACACTATTTATGGCATACAGCACATATGCACCACTTCATGCATGCCATATGTACTAACGTTGACAGTGGTTTGGCTGACAGCACATACACAGGGCCAGTATAGACATGTTGCTGTGATAACCTTGTATATTTTCCATTGTAACGGTGTTTGTTGCAACATATGTCCTGTGAGGGATAAGAAGTCAGTAACTGTCACGGCCTTCACCATCTACAGACTGCAATCCTCACACTGCCATCTGTATTCCATAGAGGGATGCACTGTGGATAACACATGAAACCATAGGCACAACACTGTCTAGTCTGCAGATTTCCCTGCAGATGGGGATTCTGCATATACATGGAACTGACATGGCAGGTATTACTACATGTACGACAGGCATATCCAGACAAACACTATTAAACCAACATTACTCCAAATGCAGTATAGCAGCACTTATAGTCTGTAGTCAGGTCAGGCACACCTCCCTCCTGTTTGGTAGCCTGTTTCCACAGTGTATGTTATTGGAGGTGAATCCCCAATCCATCTGGGGTGCTGTTTGCCAAACAACAGATCTAGTTCCTGCTCACAGTGACTGAAAAGGCCCAACACCACCATGAGGTTCCTAGGTATTGGAATGTGTTTCCATGCAATTGGCTATGGGATTGTTACCAAAGCTGTACTACATGCAATCAGCTAGGGGAGGGCTGCAATTCGTGCAGAGACCATCAGCTGATCATGAGCATCACATAAAATACACATGTTGCTGCCTAAGCAAGGCAGGTGTGGGTCCCCACATCCACCAGAGATGGAGTGGGGGAGGCAGACAGAGAGGCACATACATGTCAGGGAGGGGTGGGAGTGCAAAACTGAAGCATGTTCGTGACACACACGTACCAGCACAGGGTATCAAACCCCCGACAACTATGTAGTGCTATCACAGTTCGATGCAGTTATTGGATGCACCACATGGGTTACCTGATGTGGAGCACTCAGAACATATATGTATATGTGAGGGTGAGTGACATCTGCAACAGGGATACAGTAGATATATGGTAGGTGTCGTACACATGCCTGTCTGCATGTACAGGTGCCAGGTACACTCACACAGGGATGCACACACATTGACGCACTTGGCAGGGCCAGAAGTGCAACTCGTCACTAGTGGGGTTGCCACAACACATAAATGTGCAGGTATCACATGCACCACACGGGTCATACGGAGGCCGTATGGGCAAAGGGTACGAGGAGATGTCACACATCAGACAGCATGCTTCATTATGCCCTGGAGGGTTGGGGTCAGTGTGGATGTGGACATACGCACCATACAACACACACACGAACACACAGGGTGCCAGTTCTGACATACATGGGTGCATGCCTATATGGGTGTGTGGTGGCCAACTGTGCCAGCAGGCTGTACAAGGGTAGATGATGGGTATACCTTGGCATCAGGCCACATGACAATGGTCTGCATTGTGGCTCAGGCCTGTAGTTATTGCATTTGTCCACACAGGTGGGTATTGCATCCCCCATCCAGTCACCTGGGTGACTATTGTGTGTGGCCAATGCTGTACACCACATGCCATGTATGTGTTCCTTAGTCCATGACATGGATGGTGTCTGGGATGTGCACACCTCCCACTTGCATGTACAATGACATGTAGAACTGTACCTGGGGTGGCTGGCCCATGTTGTGAACACAGATTATCATTGTATGTGCCAGTCTTGCCCACCTGTGGCAGGAACTGGTATTGGGCAGCAGGTTTACCCTTCACCTACATCGATGGCATGCCAACAGCATTCTCTGATATCAGTGTCATCTGTCCATACAGGACATGTTGTCAAGCATGGTATGTCCATTGTGAGTCATATGTGAAGGCACAAAAGGTGGTGCAGGTGTCCATTGGGGAACATGGTAGAGGTGCACTGTCTGCATGTACATGCATATTGGACAGATGGCCAGGGTGACATGCCCTCTGTAGCCCACTGCTATCACTACATAGCTACTATCAGTGGCCAATATGCAGTGTACTACCTACGTATTGGCTGCTGCCTAGGCATGTGTGTTCATATGGGTTGAGTGTGTGCTTCTGAAAAAGAAATTATTTTGGACTTTTCCCTTTATGACAGTTCAGAGGAGGAGTATGTACAAGGAGGTGCTAAACCAAAGAATCCTGGAAATTTGCGAACATATTCTACAGCCGCTAGCGGCAGAAATACTGTAAACAATTATGGGGCTAAGCCCATTACTACTGATGCACCTAAAGAGGACAATAACTTTGTTGAACTTTTAAATACTAATTTTGTGTTTGATTTAGACATTAAATAAACTCACGTGAATAGTAAAAGTGTTGACAATGGTCAAAATATGCCATCTCTGAGAGAGTTAATTTACTTATTAATTAAAAAATTAGAACAAGTTAAAGGCCTGCAACTAGATAATGCGTATTTAAAAAAATGTTTGGAGAATAATGTTATACCAGTCTGTCTACGTTTTTTTAAAGTACCGATGGGTATTACTCTAACTGAAAATCTTATCAAAGATTGTGAAGGATTATTTAACAGATTTGGTTTTGATTTTATGAAGTTAATCATTAAGTTTAATGACGAAAAATTGTGTCGGTTATTAGTAGAAATGGAAGAACTTAACAACACGGTCAGGAATGACTTATTATTTCCTCAATGGGAAACGTATAACAAACAATTAAAAAAAGTAGAGAGTAAGGCTGATAAAATATTAGATAGGAAAAGTAAAAAACTCTCCTGGGATGTGGAACATTTTAAAAATAACAAGGTATATACATGGTTTAAAAAAAAACAGTTTGGATAAAAGTAAGGGATATGGTAACAAACAAACAGGTCAAAATTTGGACAATCAACATTTTTATAGACCAGATGATGATTCGAATTTCCACAGGGGCCCAAACCAATATCAAAGGAATTATTGGAGAGAGAATCAATATTGGGACAGAGGGGAAAGAAAGAACAGGTTTTAAAAAACGATATTGTGATGCCCACTGACAGTAAAGGTGTGACATACAATGGGGTTAATGAAACCATTATTGAAAAAGGGAAGATTTATAGTGTAGGTGATTTTAATGTTTACAGCTACACTTCGATGCCCATTGAATATGAACACATTAAACCTTTTTCCAGAGGTATGAAATTTATTCCAACTCCTTACTTTGATGTAGTGGACACTTTAACTGAATTAAAATTATTCCTTAGGAAACTTAATTTAGCAACATTTTTCAAAGGTAATACGATGTTAACTAACAAGAACAAGTTAGTAAAAAAAGTACTTTTGTACCTCTTCACCCCCACCCCAGTGTAACCACTTATGAAAAAGTGGTCACTAGAGAAATTTACAAACTTTTGAAAAATATTTCAGGATGCAAGATAAAATTTGTACAAAATACAATTTGACAAAGGAGTGAATAATATACTCAGGGAAGTAAAGACCAATTCCAATATTTGAATTATGAAACCTGACAAAGGTGGGGGATAGTGATTTTTGACACCATGAAGTATGTGAACAAAATGTACGAAATATTACAAGAAACGGGTAACTATGAGAGCATATCGTTAAACGAAATTCATATTGCTTACAGAAGAATAGATTTATTCCTTGAGGAATATTTACTTGATGGTAGAATAACTATGGAAGAGTATGGATATATGAATATTGATTTCCCAAAACTGGCTACAATTACAGGGATACGTGAAATACATAAGGACATCAATAATCCACCTTTTAGACCGATTATATCGGGTAGTCAGGCTAAAACATATCATATGGGAAAAGCTATTGATATCTGGCTTAAACACATTTATGACAATGTCAAGTATGTGCTGAAAGATTCCTGGGACTTTCTGAGACGATTGTCTAAAGAAGTATGGAAGGAAGATCTGATTCTTATAACAATTGATGTGGTAGATCTTTTTTTCTAGCATTCCTAAACAGGAAGGTTTATAAAGCTTTTATAACAGTATGCATAAATATGCTAAATTAAGTAATGATAGACTTAATCTCATTTCAGAAAGTATGGCCATCATATTAGATAACAACTATATATTTTATGAAGGAGAATATTACAGGCAGACTAGGGGTGTGGCTATGGGAGCAGCCTGCGCCCCTATTTATGCAAATCTAGTTATGATGGATTGGGAAGACAATTTATTTAACAATTCATATTTCCAGTATGTAAGATTGTATTTCCATTTTCTGGATGATATTTTTATATTATGGGATGGCCCTAGTGAAAGTTATATAAACAGCACTAGTACTTTTTTGAAATGTACACATCAGGTGGATAGAGAAAGAATAGCATATCTGGATGCTCTCATTATTAAGACATCTACAGGTTTTAAATCTAGAATTTGTAGGAAGCCTACTTTTAGTAACAACTATCTAGAATATGAGAGTAACCATCCGAGGAAAATGATCAGGAACATCTTTAAAGGACAATGTATAAGAGCAGCAAGGATGACGTCTTGCTATGAAGACATGATTCAGGAAATATAACACATAAGTTCTTTATTTCTGGAGAGAGGGTACCCAGAAGTTTTAATCAGAGATGTGGCCCGCTATGTAGTGAGAGAGTGGAACAAGAAATACAAAACTTTATTAGGAGAAAGGGCCTCTGCACAGGCCTTAGCTTCTAGTGTTGATGAAGCTAATATCCAACAATATAATAGGGCATGTTTTATTAAATATGGTCCCTATGCAGAAAAGGTTAAATATTTAATAAGTAACAGTTGGAACATTCTGAAGTCTGATGAGGATATTTGTCATCTATTAGATGACAAACCCACTTTTGTCTTTAAGATGGATAAAAATATCAAAAGGACATTGGAAATGAGCAGTGGAAATGGTACAAGGAGCAAGAAGACAGGCCACACATAAAAATGTGGAAGCTGTAATTATTGTCATTATATCTTAGAGAAGGAAAGCATTATCTTGGACAATGTTAATAGAACGGAAGTTAGATTTAGAAAAGGAAATTGCAACACCAGACACTTGGTCTGTCTGGCAAAATGTATGCTTTGTCCAGGATATTACATTGGAAAGACCGATAGACTTTTTAAGAACAGAATATATGACCATCAATATAACATTAGAAAAAAGGATTCAAATAATGCTTTATACAGACACATAGTGAAGGAAGGAAATTATCATGTTTTTAAGTTTGCCATTTTGGAACAGGTTTTTGACAATCCGAGGGGAGGGAACATCAAAAGTGTGCTGGGGAGAAAGAGGTAAAGTGGCAGTTGTTATTGGATGTCACAACCCCCAACCCCCCCGGATTAAATGACAGTATCCCCATTAAGCCTGTTCTGATTTCTCGTTGTTGAAATGTATATTTTCTGCTGTTGAAATGCAGATTTGGTTGTTTAACTATTCATACATTCATTTTTAATGAGTTACATTAGTAAATTTTATTATTGATACTATGTACCTTTAAATAACTTGATACTTTGTACTGGCTCAATTTGTTGGTGCCAACTATTACATTTATATATAGGGGCTTATCACAGGCTTTAGGTATTCTGATGAAGTCAACATGTGATGTTGATGAAAGCGCTTAATCTTTGTTTTTAACAAACTTGAGATAACCCTAGATTCGTTTTTTGTGGATCCACAACATTCGCAACTGGTGTGTTGGATTTTGGATTTATTTCCCGCAAGTGTATTTCTAGGTGTGTGACATCAGCAGCCTTGCCAAAGTTGAGTATGTGAATTGTACGGGGTGTGAGTGGCCTAAAAACATTGCTCGCTATTCAGTCAAAAACTCACACATTCATACACACACACACACACACACATAGTTGCCAGGTCTGGGGTTAGAACAACTACCTCACTACTTTATCAGACTACAGCAGTACACAGTTACAAGGCATGCTACAGAGATTACTGGTCTATGATTTCTCCAGAGGTGTATTTCTAGGTGAGTGACATCAGCAGCCTTGACAAAGTCAAGTATGTGTATTGTACAGGGTGTAAGTGGCCTAAACATCATTGCTCCCTACTCAGTCAGACACACACACGCACACACACAGATTCACACACCATCACAAACACACACAGTTGCTAAGTCTGGGGTTAGAACATCTACCTCACTACTTTATTACACTACAGCAGTACACAGTTACAAGGCACGCTACAGAGATTACTGGACTATGATTTCCCCAGAGGTGTATGTCTAGGTGAGTGACATTAGCAGCCTTGACAACGTCAAGTATGTGCATTGTACAGGGTGTTAGTGGCCTACAAATCATTGCTCCCTACTCAGTCAGACACACACACACACACACACACACACACACACACACACACACACACACACACACACACACACACACACTTGCCAGGTCTGGGGTTAGAACACCTACCTCACTACTTTATCACACTTCAGCAGTACACAGTTACAAGGCGTGCTATGGAGATTACTGGGCTATGATTTCCCCAGAGGTGTATTTCTAGGTAAGTGACATCAACAGCCTTGACAAAGTCAAGTATGTGTATTGTACGGGGTGTGAGTGGCCTAAAAACATTGCTCCCTACTCAGTCAGACACACACAGATTCACACACCATCACACACAGTTGCCAGGTCTGGGGTTAGAACACCTACCTCACTACTTTATCACACTTCAGCAGTACACAGTTACAAGGCGTGCTATGGAGATTACTGGTCTATGATTTCCCCAGAGGTGTATTTCTAGGTGAGTTTCATCAGCAGCCTTGGCAAAGTCAAGTATGTGTATTGTACAGTGTGTGAGTGGCCTAAAAAGCATTGCTCTCTTTGCAGTCAGACACACACACACATTCACACAGTTGCCAAGTCTGGGGTTAGAATACCTACCTAACTATTTTATCACACTACGGCAGTATGCAGTTACAAGACGTGCTATGGAAATTACTGGGCTATGATTTCCCCAGAGGTGAATTTCTAGGTGTGTGACATCTGCAGCCTTGCCAATGTTGTGTATATGAACTGTACTGACTGTGAGTAGCCTAGAAAGAATTTCTCTCTACACAGCGAGAGACCGAGACATGCACACATACACACACAGTCACACAGTTGCCAAGTCTGGGGTTGGGACTACTACCTTACTAGTTTATCAGTACAGCAGTACACAGTTATGGGATGCACCATGGGGATTACTGAGATACAGCTCCCCCAAAGGTGTATTTCACATTGGATGATCTCAGCAGGCTTGTCATGATACTGCTATGGGGAGGGCAGTGTGTGCATGGACCATAACACATTCATGTTGGGGTTGACATACCACATGCGGGCACACATAGGGACATATGCCACAGGTACGTGTATACAGCTACTAGGTGACATCTTCCTTGTACAGTCATGTTGCACAACTGGCACGTGCAACATGCTGTCATGCTGACAGATACTGGTGGCTAGTATCTGAAGTGAGTGACACCTGCACCTCATGTGTTTGGGGCCCTTTGGCTGTGTGCTGGGTGGGACAGGCCCAGATGTCTCCCTGTCACGGTCACCCTCTTCAACACATCTATGTCTGTCTACCTTTGGCTTATTATAGTATGTTATCCTTACATATATGTCTGTATTACTATCCACTGTGTATGCAAGGCAGGAGTGGTGCATACTGACATGTGTCTGCACTGAGAACTGCAACTGCCAGATATGTCTGGTCCACTGTTGTTTGCTGACATGGCCTTCTTTTGTTTACGTGTGTGAGCATGCCCAGTATGGCCATCTTTATTGCATGTATGGAACAAGTCCAGGTGGTTTGTACTACGGTGCTGACCTTTGTGCTGTACACCGACAGGTAGCATGCTGTGTCTGCAGGGTATACATCAGTCATTTGGCATTGACTGCTGCTACATTTCTGCTTAGCAGGGGGGGGGACACCAAACAATTTCTACATTTCTACACAGGGGTGGGGGGCACACCTGAATGTTACCATAAGTGTACATGGGATGGTGGGGCACACCTTACACATTTACACAGTTGCTAGGACTGTACTGGTATGTCGGGTACACCATTTCAGTCAGTAGTCTTACGTATTGTGCTGGTTAGAGGCATACCAGTGTACTACAAATCATAGCTTTCACTCCCTACATATGAGTTTATGACTTCCAAGCCTTCACAACTGACTTCCAACTGGCTGGCCTGCTGTAGTCTGTCTGTGTAGGGCTGGGATAGGGGTTAACCATGGGGCTCATTCAGAGGCCATAGTACAGCATTTGTTTGTGTTTGTCTACACCTATCCTGCTGGTTGTGACTGTTGTTGGGTATGTGCCCCCCCGAATGGCATGTGTGAGTCACTTACCTCGTGGGTGTCCCAGTATTGAGGGTGGTGATGCAGGGCTGCCTATATGCACATAGTACACTCCCTATACATAGTCGATAACAGGTAGTGTCATGTTTGGCATCCCTTTTACTGTATGTGCGAGTCAGAGAGAGGTGTCATTCCCTCGGTCCCTACTGTGTCAGTCCATGTGCTATGCATTGCCTCTTGGCCAAGACCAGGGTATACTGGGCATGCCTCCTTCCGCCTACTGGAGCAGGCTCAGGTTGTTCCTCCTCTGAGTCACTCTGCACCTGTGCAGGCCTTGGCACTGGTGGAGGGCTGTGTGGCCCTGCCCCGTGCTGTTCCTGCTGCAGCTGTTTCTGCAGGATCATATTGTGTAGCATGGCACATACAAGGACAATTTAGATACATGTAGTTGGTGAGTACTGCAAGGCTCCACCAGATGTGTCCAGGCACCGAAACCATGACATGAGAATCCTAAACACATGCTCTATTATGATTCGTGTTTGTGCGTGTGCGTCATTATGGAGTTCTTGTTTGGGTGTGTGTGCATTTCTGATGGGTGTCATCAGCCATGGCTCCAGTGCGTATCTGGCATCCCCCACTAGGTTACCATGTGGGATGTCCCCATTGGCAAATATCTGGTACAGCTGCGTCAGATGCCAGATGTGGGAATCGTGGTAGCTTCCAGGGCAGCCAGCACATACATTCATTATTATGCCCTGGGCATCGCACACGACCTGGCAGTTGATGGAGGGGAAGCTCTTGCAGTTGATGTAGACCCTACCCCACTCACCTGGTGGTGCTTTAATGCATATGTGCATGCAGTCTATTGCACCCACTACCTCAAGGTATTCTGCTATCTGGTGGAAGAGACACATATTACTGGCCAATGCCTCAGGGGTGATGGGGAAATATACATGCTCATCGACATGTGCTGACATGGCATCCAGGAACTGGTGGAGTACCCTGGATGCTGATGCCTGTGAAATCCCCATCATATTCCCAGTTGGCCTTTGGAAGGTACCTGTAGCTAGTATTCTTAGACCTACCCATACCTTGGTATCCACTGGGATGGGTTCCCCTCTGTTAGTTCTGTGTGTGAGGCGTGGCCAGCACAGCTCAGCAATTTGCTGTAGGAGGTCCCTGTCCACCCTATAGTGCTCCACTATCTCCAGCTCATGTAGCCCTTGGAAGGTTACCCTGGGTCTGTACACTCTTCTCCGTCTCCTCATTGTGGGTTGTTCAGCAGCATTCACATCCTCACCACCCTCGGCCTCTTGCACATGCTGGTTTATGATAGCAAAACAGCCCCTAACAATTTTTTTCTTGCTTTCATTTTGTAAAATTTCCCCGTCTGTATACACCAGTGGTGCAGGGTTTTTGGGAAAAACAAGGGGGAAAGGTGTTTGCATAGTTTACAGTGGTGTTCTGGGCAGGGCTGGTCTGCTGCCTGTGTAACTGGCTGATTCTAATACATTTCACCTGTCAGCTAAGCTAGTTCTCCTTGACTACCTTCCTACTGCTGTTTTCCCTTCCCATTGCCTCCTTGTTTAAGCCTGTGTGCGTGCCGCACAGAGTACTCATATGTGCAAAGAGCTGCTTTTTCCTGGTTTAACTTCCTTTTTCTTCCTATAGGACCTGGTGCGCCGCACACACCCGCTTACACTTTGTAAAGTGTGCTAGGCAGGTTTAGACACACCCCTGGCTTAGCTGTGCTAACCTAGGAGCAATCTCGAGCCACAGGTCTCCAATCTGCTTACAGTATGCCTGACACCCCCCCCCATGATGTCACCTATATCCTAGTCTTGCACCCAGCTATTTATACTCTTACAGTCTTGGGACCTGCCTCACACCCTGGGAAAATCTGGGATTCACTAACCTTTCCCTCATTTGCATAGGATTGCCTACTAATGCATAGTTACATGTCCCACACTGAGCCTCCCCCCTTAGTAACCACTACTCACTGGCCAAGTTGTCTTTTGCCTGCCATTGACTTGCATGGCAGAATACTGATTTTTGTTAGAATGATCATTTTCAGTTTATTTTATTATTTTCCCCCTGATCCCGTTTGCTCGCCGCTGCCCTATGCTTAAACAGCTGAGATCCCCGAAAAAAAAAACTAAAGTTGTTTTATTAATTTTTTAAACAGTTTGCAATGCCAATGGCCTTCTACTTGGCCATTGGCATGCTTCCTCAATACTATGCAGCCTTTATTTGGAGTTGTCATAGCTCCATTTTGGAATATGCAGAAATGTACTCGGTTAGTAACTGAGTACATTTCTGCAGATTGCACTTGTCTTGCATGGTCTATTGCAAGCTTCCTCAATTGTGATATCAACTAATTTGCATGGATTTCTCCAGCAAATTAGGTGATTTGCATACCAGGGCTTAGTCCGTGCAAGATTAGTGCTGGAGCTCTCATGCACGCCCCTGCCGGCTGTTCCTGGATCGCACGGCAGACATATTGCCTGCGTGAGCTACTGCACTCATCTTGCACTCCGTGCAGGCTTTTGAGATTCCGGGGGGTATGTCCTGTGCTGCAGCAGGAGTATTTGGTTTGGCTTTCATTTACACATCTAATGCATGTTTTACAGCTTTAGTTTTATCCTTTGTAAGCAAAGTATTTTCTGTACTTTCATATCATTACTATTTACTCATATTTGTTAGGCTATGTATATTAGTATTTCTGCATTTATCAATTTATTTTCTGCATTTGCCATCTTACAGTTGGGGATATTTTCAACCTTTGACCTGTGTTGTGGCTGAAAAGGGTTCCTAGACCACTTTACTTGTGTGTTCAATATAATTCATTAATAAATTAATTGATAACTAAATAACAACTGCAATCCATCTGAGACAGCAGGCATTAGTTAACTTTGTTTTTATTTAACTGATAATGTTGTACTTAAGTCTGCTCATTCACTGTCAGTTTTGTTGTTTGTTGTACCAAGTGGTGTGCTAATAACTTATGTTTATGTTCTCTTCAAAAATGTATTATTGCGTAAGTTTAGTCTTCATTGGGTGCTGTTAATTTATGAAACATGTTATGTAAACTGCTTCATACTGTATGTACTTTTGCTATTTCTGCTGGTAATTAAATAAATGTCTTCTGGTTTACAATACCATTGTTTGCGTTTGCCTTCAAGGTATCTTCCTGTGACACAAAAACACTCCAAAGACAGAAACCTCTGGCTTCACTGGAACTCTTATAAATAAAATCTAAAGTAAATAAATAAAATAAAGTAATAAAACCACCCTAAATGACAACCTTCAACCACCTATATTTAACAAAGCAGAAATTATGATTTCCAAAACTACAAATAAATAAAAACAAATGTATAAACATAGTATGTGTCTATATTTCCCCAGGTAATAACTCAGGGCCCCTAGAAGACATCCTCTACTGGCTGTCCAATGCCTACCCCCAAGAGAACATTGTTCTAGGAGACCTCAGTATAGACTGGAATGCCTGCACTGCAGAGACCCCAACCACCCACATAAACCTACAGTTTTACACAAACTATAACCTCCCCTACTAGCATCAGCAAGTCTAACAATAAAGAAAGTATCCTAGACTGGATACTAATTAATAGCCCCCACCTCATGTACAAATCAGGTACTCTCCCTGAAGACCTAAGTGATTATTTCTTAATGTATACTATTAGGCATAAAGTTGAATGTCCACATCTACCCACCTATAAAACAATACGAAGTAACAAAAACTTCAACCTTAATAAATTCTTAGAAGAACTTAAATTATGCAACTGGTCAATTCTAAAACAACTACCACTAGATGAGGCAGTAACACACTTTAATAACACATTCCTGGCCATCCTTAACAACCATGCACCTGCGCGCTCTATTAGAATTAAAACAAAAATTGCCCCCTTGCTCACTAAAGAAACCAAACTAAAGATCATCTAAAGAAATAATGCCTGGAACACCTGCCGCTCCTCTAAAGCCCCACAAGATCAACTCAAATTTTGACAATATAGGAATGATACAAAAAAATCCATATTACTAGAAAAAAAAACTATTTCTGCCATCTACAGCAGAAACACCAAAACAAGCCACAGAAGTTCTGGGCAGGTGTTAACAAACTCCTCCACCCAGGGCAATCCACAACTCCAACCCCCTCAGCCCCAACCCAAATATCGTCAGAGTCCATTGCCAGCACACTCAACAGTTTCTTTACAGAAACCATCCAGGCCCTTGCTAGCAAACTTAAACCCACTTGTCCTAATGCTGAAACCCCTACACCCAGTGACATTCTCTCCTTCAGCTTCCAAAAAGTTCTAACTTCACTCATTAGACCCCCAATTAAAAAACTCAAACCAACCACCCTTTCAGCTGACCTCCTCCCTGCAGACTACCTGCAAAAAACTGTTGATGTTATAGCATTCCCTGTCTCTGTTTTGTTAAACAGAACCATAACTGAAGCCTCTATCTGGAAAATATCACATGTCATACCACTCCACAAAGGAGGCAGCTCCACTGAGCTGTCCAACTATAGACCAATAGCTATTCTTTCCCTTCTGGCTAAAATTATGGAAAAGTGTATCCATAAACAACTCTTACACTACCTTATTCAACATAATCTTCTGGCCAACTCCCAACATGGATTTAGACCACAGCACAGTACCACCACAGCCCTCCTCTCCTTTTCTAATGTCATAAATTCCAACCATAACAACAAAATATCTGTTGCCCTGTTTCTCGATCTTTCCAAGACCACCAGCTACTCTTACTTACCCTAAAGAAAATATCCCTAAACAACCATGCCATACAATGGTTTCAATCTTATCTTAGTGGAAGACAGCATGGTGTCCTTTGGCAGGACAAACTTTCCACCCTTCTCCCAGTTACCTTGGTGTCCCTCAAGGCTCCATATTAGGTCCCCTTCTTTTCTCCCTCTTTATCAGTGACCTCCACACTGTAATCCCAGATGCAACCTGTTTACAATATGCCAATGACTCCACCCTGATATGCTCAGTCTCTACCCCTACAGATCTCCTTAGTTTAACCCAAAAAACATTTAATACAGTTCAAAACAGGATCTCTAATCAACAGCTGATATTAAACCCCAATAAAACAAAGCTATTGTTCTTCTCCCCTACTTGCAAATCCTCTCAACCTTCATTTACTATAACATCTAACTATGGGACCATAATCTCACCAGATATGTAGACCAAACTCCTGGGTGTTATAATGGACAACAACCTCAAATATGATATGCATGTAAACCAAACTATTAAAACCGTTAATAAAAAACTTGGCTCCCTATACAAAAACAAACCTTTTCTCACCTCTCTAGCTAGGACTGCCATTTCCCATACCCATCTACTTTCAACTCTACTCTATGCCTCGCCAATACTCACTAACTTGAACAAAACTTATCTCAGCAAACTCTCTAGCTGCTACAATCAAATTGCCAGGTTTGCCACAGGAACTCCCTACAGGACACACCATTGGTAAAACCTAAACCTCTTAGGATGGCTAGAGCTCCCCAGACTAATTCAATATAATCAACTTACTGTAGCAGTCAAGGTTATTAACCATCCAGCAAAAAACGCCCTCCCTTAAAAATATTATCCATCCCTACAAAAACGCTAGTCCACTTCATTCCACTAGAAAATATTTGGTTCAGTTTGTTAAAGCTAACAACCTATCTGGAGAATCTTTGTTTACAAATTCAGTAGGCAAAACCTGGAATTCTCTCCCAGCTGACCTTACTCTGAGCCCCTCCCTTAATCAGTTCAAAAAAATCTAACCCAGTATTTTAAAACTCACTGGTTATGTCCTTGCTCTAACCTTGACTAAAGCCTCAGGTACTTCCATATCCTTGCAATTTTTTATTCATAGCAACTTACCTCTTACGCTAAAAGGTTTGAAAAGAGAAACTGTAACATCTCTGCAGATACTCTGTATATAGCTGCACCTATAGGTTTGATATGAGAAACTGTAACATATTTGTATATATTTCTGAATATAAACTGTATTCTTCATAGGCTTGAAATGTGAGACTGTAACTTGTACGTTAATACAATATGTCTGTGTATATACTGTAACTTGCTTGTCTTTATCTGTTTATAAGTTTGGAGCTTTGCTCCCCAGGCCTAGGCTGAAAATGGACATGTATCCAGTCAGACTATCCCAGTCAACAAATGTAAAATAAATAAATAAATAAATAAATAATAAATATTATTCTGTAAAATATAAACTTAATTTCAAGCTTGGCTGGTTCTGTATCTCTTCTAACCAGGATCATAACTCTAGCCATCATAGAAGGTACAAAATAACATTTTTCAAATCCAGGAGCTTAAACTCTCAACCCAGTTATTCTAAAGTCAAGGAAACTTGTCTTATAAAAATATAAAAAGTGAGAATCTTATTGAACAAACAAAATAGCAACAAAGTTCTGCACATCTAAATGGTATAAAGTGTATAGTCAAATAACTACAGAACTGAAAAAGAAAACAAATACCTAAAATGTCATTTGCAGTTAAAAATAGCAAAACGTATGTAAGGTCTTCATCTGCTAAACTCTGTATTAATTAATGAAGCCTTTTATAATACAGTCCATCCATTCATAAAGAAGAAAGTCATCAGTCAGCAAGGAGTACAAAAGGGTTTATAATTATGAACTGCTCTCTAAATATATCAGGCCCCAAAACATCAAAGCTGAAATATCTGAATTTTGAAAAACATTTTCTCCGCACCCGATTTTATATATGTATACATGTGCATATATATATATATATATATATATATATATATATATATATATATATATATGTGTGTGTGTGTGTGTGTGTGTGTGTGTGTATATATATATATATATATATATATATATATATATATATATATATATATATATATATATATATATGGGTCTACTACACTAAACCGACAGTACACAACACCGACCACCACAACACCGAAACCACAAGAACAAAACCGCAAAAACACGAAAGTTCACCTGCCCAACAAACCACAATCCTGACAGTTAACAAAACAAAAAGTTTGCTGTTCCACACAACACACACACAACACAAGCACACCAACAACCTAAAAACCTACATTACACCTTACACACAACTATCTATGCACTACCCTTAACCCAAACCCTAACCCTAAGGTCCATCACTATTGCACACTTACCTTACCCGCACCCTAACCCTAACTCACTTAATCCGCCCCTAACCCTCAAGTCCCTCACTATCACACACTTACCTTACCCGCACCCTAACCCTAAGTCCCTCACTATCGCACACACACCTTACCCGCACCCTAACCCTAAATCCCTCACTATCGCACACTTACCTTACCCACACCCTAACCCTAAGTCCCTCACTATCGCACAATCACCTTACCCACACCCTAACCCTAAATCCCTCACTATCGCACACTTACCGAGTCACGCTCACACATTTCCCATGTCGGTGTTTTCGCTGTCGGGATTACAAGTTGTCAGTTATCTGCTCCGTCAGTCTTCTGGCATCGGTGATGTGATTGTCGATCTTCCAAGCTTTCGGTCTACCGTAGGGAGCCTGTATATACACACACACAAACATACACACACACACACACACACACACACACACACACACACACACACACACACACAATGATTGTGCATTCACAAAATTCATCAAAGTTTATCAAATAGCTTTAATATCTTGAATATGAGGAAAGACTGCTGAAAATGATTCATTATAACTAGTTAATTAAAACAATCCAAATCTTCATCTACAGTACATTTTTGAAGTACATCCATCATAACTACAGAAATTTAAACAAATTAAATAAACAAAATAACAGAGTCAGCCTTAGCAATTGCAGGCCCAAATCTGGACCATTTTGTGGGGTACCTCAGCTGGAGCCACTAACCTACCATCTCAACCGTCTCCCCTACTTGCTGGTTTCCTAGACTTAAGACTGTTTGAGATAAGGCATCAGGAATAGATGCGATTACTGTATATTAAAAATAAAACAGTATATGTATTTATTATCCTATATTTTGTCATGAGACTCATTAAAAGAGAATTAAATTATTGGACTCCTAAATTACCCCCGATCCAACTTCTCTAGCATCTTTTGGAAGTGCTACAGACAACATCAAGCTGGCCATGATGCACTGAAAAAAAAGCTCATGTAAAATGAGAAACCTGTTAAAGATCTTCTAACTCATCACATTCGCCTAGTTCTCACTTCCCATGCCCAGTGTCCTTAGATGGCAGAAAGTACTGGACAGTTAAGAGGGCAGTGCTTAATGGTTGTGGGAAAAGTAGGGAGTAAAAAAAGCATGACAAATGTTTAAACATTACAAATTCTCATCTTATATTACCCGTTTATTCCTTCATGGGCTTCTAATCATCCCCCACACTTAGTCTTAATGGTTGGTATACTCAGTGTGTTTCCACAAAGCTACATTAAACTGCTGAAGGTCCTCAGAATCTCTGGGCCACATAAGGCATAATGACCCTGTAATAGCCTAGTGTGGGGTACCACTGAGGGACTGGGGCTGTATTAGGCAAAATAGGTCCAACTGCCCTAAAGCTGCCCATCAAATAGAATAAAGTAAACAACAAGAAGGCCAGCCAGCCAGCCACTCTTGTTCTGAAGCAATATGTCTCACCACAGGATCATTTATACTTTCATTTACTTTGGGAATACAGATACTTACCAGCATAACTGGTTCAGTAAACACATATTGATGAAATTCTTCATTAGTTGTGGTTTACATGTTTAAATCATGAATGTATTTACAGATATGATGTTCTACCCCATGGGATGTTGTGATATTCGTCATATTATAACTACTATTATCATTTATGTACTATGTTCTTCATCTGTCAATATGTTGTAAGTAATTGCTATGTAAATTGTTAATCGCTATGTAATCCAATGTAACTGCTGTCTGTTTATTTTAACTGTGGAGCTTTTCTCCCCGGGCCTCCGCTGAAAATGGACCTACGTCCAGTCGGATACTCCCGGTCAACAAATATAAATAAATAAATAAATATATTTAATTGAATTTACTGAAACACAAAAAAAAAAAAGACACATTGAGTGCTTTGGTCCCATTAATCTGGACTTCCTCAGAATAAATATCAATGACAAGAATGGTTCTTAAATAATGGTTAATCCCTCCCCTCCATTCCAAAATCGAAAGTCATTGGGGAACCATTAATTACATCGATTACACAGTCCAAATACAAATACAAAACAGATCACAAAAAACAAAGAATAACATAAATCAACATGGGTACTTAATAGAAGCAATCACCCACCACCTTCTCAAAAAAGATTAAAAATGCTTTTTTGCACTTTGAATGAGTTAATTATATTGCAGTAAAGGATTCCGCAATACATAAATTCAAATTATGATGTTGAATACCAATCAAACACAAGTGTAAATATATATTTCCTATTCAGTTCATGTCCAAAATAGATAGTTACATAAATGATCTTGTTAAAAATATAAAAATAAGTCAATATATTAGCATGCCCTGACTACCAATAAAAAATAATAAATAAAATAAAAGTCAGTGCTGGTATGGAAAAATGCACACATGATGTATATTGTGCACTGATGAATACTGCCCATTTGGGAACCTTGAGAGACATAGAGGATTATGATGGGGTTGCGATCATAAGTAGCTTATTATGTGTTCCAGACATGGATGTCAACAAATTCACCTCAAGATGTCATATATTAGCATAGGGAAATAATGTGAGGGAGACAAACGTACCTTACCCATCAGGGGGAGAGAGGGTGATTAGGTGATGTATCCAGATGGAAAGCATTTGCAAACTGACTCAGACTTCAGATGACCTTTAAGTTGAGTATGAAATGTTATAATAATTCTTTGTATGCCTGAGGTTTATCTGTTTCATTTACTACTAGTTACAGGAAAAAAATCATTAAGTGTTTTGTCAGCTTTGAAAGCCACAAAGCACTTAAGCAAACACTGTCAGAAAGGCACTGTAAGAGATTCTGTTATTTTATTTTATTTAACATTTGTTGACCAGGAAAGTCCGACTAGAACAGAGCATATTTTCATCAGAGGCCTAGGGAGAAATGCTTCAGATGCATGTCTTTGGAATGTGGGAGGAAACTGGAGCACCCGAATGTAGGCCATATGAATGCAGAGAGGACATGGAGACTCCACACAGAAGGCACCCCAGCCGAGAGTCGAACTGGATAACCTCTTGTTGTGAGATGACAACGTTAACTGCTGCAGCACTGCACCACCCATACATTTTAGAAAAAGTCAGGAACACATTACCAACATACACAGCAGGCAGAAACACATCTGTTTTTTATTCTGCCATTGTCATTTGCTGGTCAGTACTGGCAGGTTTAACTGCCTAGCACAATAACCAGTCAACATAGGTTCATAGGTTCATAGATTAATACTAGGCTAACTGCTCTTGTGGACCATTTTAAGCCTAGCCAATTATCCCCTGTGAGAATCAAACCCTGTACCTTCTGTTTGTAAGGCAAATACCTTAACCATTATGCCAACCTCCCTGTCACATACTTCTACAGATGAAGCAGGGGAGCTTAACATTTGCTAAGATCGGCCGTTATGCTGTAAACACTGTTAAATGATTTGTCTTTTTTCAAATAACAGAGCATAATCACTGCACTGCAAGCACCACATAATGTTTAGTACTGCTCTTCACTGTGCTTTATTCTCCAGTTTGGTTTTCAGCAAGGATATCTTCTGTGTAGACACTGCATATACATTTCAAAGATGTACCATAGGTGAACTGGGTATCTTCCAACTCACCCACAGCTGTTTGTCTACGTGTGTGTGTGTGTGTGTGTGTGTGTGTGTGTGTGTGTGTGTGTGTGTGTGTGTGTGTGCACGCTCACATGTGCATGCATATACACGGAGTTCTGTATCAATGTATGACTGCAGCAGATGTATGACAGATTGGCATCACAAAAGAAACTCACCATGTAGGTATACACATATTTTTGTACACATTAATCCAGTTTTATTTATTAATCACCCATTTATCAAGCAAGAAAGCAGATTATAAATAATATTCAAATATTCTGAAGACCTGTTCTAGCTGCTGCATCTTATGACTCATAAATGTTGGTACCTGCATGCTTTATATATCCGGGAAAGTAAAGGTGTTTGAGAAATACTTCTGCAAATACATTTCAGGAATGTCCTTGTGCAAGTAGCTATTAAAGCTGCATTACAATTTGCATTCTAAAACTTTGATCTGTTTCCGGATATTTGGACTGAATTTGTGTCAAAATAGTTATGAAAATACGTTTTTGTGTCATTAAAACATGTTTATTAGATAACAGTGTGTGGAGGGTAGAGCTATGTTTTTGTTAATGCATGTGTGTCATTTGTTTAAAGCAATTAAATATCAATGTAATTGCTTTTTACTTTACAGTTCCCTATGGGTACATCAAAAAACATATTTTCTTAACTTTTGAAAATGCTGAAACCCAAAGCATGCTAAGTATTGTACAACAGTATTAAGAAGTACTTAAGACATGAATTAGAATATGACTTACTCATTCTACTGGATTTGATCATCACTGGAGCTTTACCTTTCTGACTAAATATAACCAGTTGTGAGTATATAACAGCAGAACTCATACCTTTAACAACTGTTAATACTATAGATATAAATACCAGACAATAGCATTCGCACAAGATCCCTCCAAGCAATGAACTCAGTATTGGTAACAACACAAATGACATGCTTCTTCAGTTAAATAATTAACCAGTGCAGCCTTTGGGGACATGAGCAGATAATTTTGGAGAAGGACTCTTTGTTACCCAGAAGATTGAAACAACCACTGCACAGGATGGCAATGGCAATAGAGCCTGTGGTGATCTACTGCCCTCTTAGCTATGAGACTGACATGAGACTGACAGCAAATTTTCAATGTATCATCTTGCAAACCAGCACACTGTGGATTAAAGCTCTGAGCTGCTAATAATAATATTGCAGTTCTGGGTTTGATTCCCTCAAGTCTCCACTCACATGCTGCATGACTGATTAAGTAACTTAATGCAACAGTGCTGTTCACCTCTACAGAAATGCTGTAGGCCCTAGCTAGTAAACAAAAAAAAAAAAGAAAAAAACTAATATATATACACACAGACACACACACACACACACACACACACACACACACACACACTACTTATTGAGTATTTTGAAGTAAGCTGCCCATTTAAAAAACAATCACGATGTCAAAATTACAGCCACTATTTCTCATCAGTGTTTCTCAACTTGCATTTATTTTTCAGGTACAAGACATTTTTCCCTGTAATCCACCTTAGAATGTGCACTGTTAGCCAATCATTGATCCCTTCTAGGAACCATATAACTCTTTGTAATGTGGCAGAAAACACAAAAGAAGTGAAATTAATCACCGACAGGAAAGTGTTAGTGATCACCTTGTGAAGCGGTACAGCTCAGTAGGGTGAGAAGTATACCTCTCAGCCTCATAGTGTAAAATCTCTATACAAAGGCAAAAACAGCTGGGTGACGAAGTCCCAAAATTAGGAATGTATTTTAAATATTGCTCTTAAAAAATTAGTTGCGGTCTGTTAACAGATTTTGCATCAGTATGCTTTTTCTGAAGGGTACTATGCCTGAAACTCAAATGTTTGTCATTATTTAGTGTCTTTATTCCTAAACAATTTGCCAGAAAATCACAAATTTTATAAGTAACAGACTTAGAATAAAATGCCAAAATCTGGAATTTCTTATGATTATTGGACAGTTCAAAAATGCAATGAGGATCAGAGTAGTGATTACGTACAGCTTATAAAACAAGTAAATTCAACATAAAATCTTTAAGCAGGAACTGCAATACTGTTAGATTTTACCTCCATCATCAGGGAATGTGTTTATAAAGGAAATATCAATTCTGACAGAATACAGAATAGATATTAAGGCATCCGTCCCTTGTTAGAAAGCATGCCTCCGTTGCATTCAGTAAGCAATTAGATGTTCATACTCAAATAATGTGTATTGGCACACTAAAGTATTACACTGCTTCTTCAATAAATTTTGCTTCTTTTAAAAATTACGTTATTAAAAAAAATTTAACCCAGTACATTCATGAGATAATAACATACTAAAACCAAGTGACAGAGAACTTCATGGACAATGACCTAACTTTTGACCAACATGTGTCTGTTATTGTAAGAAAGTCCTTCTATATTGCACAGTTTATAAACAAAGAGATTGTGTCTAGATCTAGTGATGTCACTGTCCACCTTTACTCAGCCCTAGTTAGACCAATCATTGAATATAATGCCCCCTTTGCCATGCATCTGTCCAAAAACATAAAATAACTGGAATGCCTACAGAAATACCTTACTAAAAGGATACAAGGCCTGAACAATTTGTCTTGCATTGACCAACTCAAAGCCCTGTCACTATACCTGGTATCCTACAGACTGCTAAGAGGCGACCTGTGTCTGGCATACTCGGACCCATTACTGATGGAGTAACTGCACATCAGCAAGTCAAATGGCATCAGAAATATTCAGTATAGAGATATAAACCTCTTCTGCAACATCAACAGAATGCTTTGGATGAACGGGTATATCTCGCAAATGATACCTCTGCTGTGGAACACACTCCTCATCAACATAAACCAGAGTTCATCCCTGTTCATTTTCAAGTACATCTTAGACCTATGGATGGGAAACCAAACATTTATTCCAGGACTTCCCATTGTGCTACTAATGGACAGAGACAGCTCTTAATTACTTTATCCCATGCATGGGTCCCCTCAAATTAAATATAGTATGATCCCAGTTATTTTCATTAGGGGTAATATATAATTATCAATCACAGGATGGGCCACTCTATAACTAAATTGGATAGGTTATTTTGAGCACAAAAACAGAAACTGGCTAGGCTTAAAATGGCCTGCAATTGCAGCTAGCCTAGTACTTACCTATGAACCTATATGATTATTTCCTTATTTGGATGCTTATTTGTGTCTTGGCAACTGAATGGTTACATAATGCACCTTGACATTTTTGTCTTTAATATTTTATTTAGGCAACATATTCTAACAATGTAGTCCTACTAATCCCAATGACTCATTTATGGGTGGGACCTGTGAACAAGGTCCACATGTACTACAAATGCAAATACAAATACATAAGTGCAGGTAGAAAAGTTTTTTTCAACATCATACAAACAGACAATTATATGAATACTAAATTAAAAACATAGGTCACAATATGTATAGTCATGTCTATAGCTATATCTATAAATTTATTTATTTCAGTTTTGTGACCTCATGGATGGGCTAATCCACAGACCCTTTTCAGCCGCAATGCATGAGCAGATGAGCTCACGTGCTTAAGAATAAACTTTAAATACACATTACAAAGCAACAGAGATTTATATACACATACGGTGATGATAAACCTAAAAGTTGCACAAATAAAGTCGTATTTGTAGAAAAATACTGTTAGTTTTAGATAACTAAATTAAGAGGGTTAGTTTAGGAGGACCACAGCACTGCTTGCTTATATTAGTCAATAATATAATTGCAAGTACATTGACCTTCTTTAAGTAGATACCCCTTAAGTTTAGTCTTGAATCTATCAGATATCTATTTTTGTCTTAGTTCATTTGGAGTGTTGCTCTAAGATGGCTGGAGTTAGCCTAGGCAGGACCTTTTCATTGATACTAGTTTTGAATTTTGGACTTTGTAGGGATATGACACCAGTTAAGGTTTCCCTAAGGCTGTGATTTGGAGCAATCTTTTTAATATTGGGCAGTAACCTAGCACTATAACTTTGAACAACTTTATCCCTAGTAGAAGTATACAGCTACTTTGTGTTGGTAACTACTTGAAGGCTGTCAGTAAATTACAATGGTGAGTTTATAGGCTTGTAAGCTGTGCAGAACTAAAAAAAGAAGTTATGTACTACCATAACGTTCGATGTTTGTAGTCCACCTCGCCTTTCATTCTTACTCTTGGGATCGGAGCCGAACCTCGGCTCCGACTCGGCCATACTCTAGATCAAAAACTTCTGGTTGTCTCTTGGCTAGGAGGTATCCCATGATGCATCACTAACACAACCCAGATCTTGTTTGCTGCAAGGAGAAACATACAAAGACAGAACAAACCAAGTCGAAAGGACTAACATAACCAAACAAACAGGAGACACTCTACCCCCAGGTCCTCAAGGAGGGGGCAGAAGGGTGGGTTCATAAGAATGAAGGGTGAGATGGACTACAAACATCGAACGTTATAGTAGGTACATAACTTCTTTATGTTCTGTAGTCCTATCTCGTCTTTATTCTTACTCTTGGGACAGCGTCCCTAGCACCTTCATCTTGGGTGGCTCATTGGAAAATGCTCCTGAGTACTGTGGAACCAAACGAAGACTTGTTCCTGGAAGCCATATCCAATTTGTAGTGAGTAATAAATGTATGAGGTGAAGCCCATGTTGTTGCAGCACAAATGTTGTCTATTGGAATTTTAGCCTGAAAAGCTACCAAGGTAGACACAGACGTGGTAGAATGAGCTTCCACTTTGAAGGAAAGTTCTTTGCCACTGGATGAATCGATAAAGGAAATGCAGCTGGAAATCCAGTGAGATAATTTTACTTTAGAAACTGGAAGGCCCTTCCTAGTATCTGAAAAAGAAACACACAATTGATCTGACCTTCTGAAATTTTTAGTTCTCTCCAGATAAAAACACAATTGTCTATGGATATCCAGTTGGTGAAATTTGTACTCTGCCTTGTTAGAAAAATTAGGGAAGAAAACAAGCAATTCAATGGAATGATTAATATTGGCTTGAGAAGAAACCTTAGGAATAAAAGAAGGGTTTGTCTGTAAGGAGACCCTATCTTTGTGAAACACCAAATAAGGGGGCTTAATGGAAAGAGCCTGCAGTTCAGAGACCCTTCTTACAGAAGGGATAGCCACTAAAAATATAGTTTTTCAAGATAATAACTTAAGGTCACATGTTGCTGAGGGTTCAAAAGGACTTGACGTAAGTCTATGGAGAACAAAATTCAAATCCCATGGTGCCACCAGATCTATGACTGGGGGTCTTAACAAAGTGGCCCCTTTAAGGAAAGCTCTACACAGTCTATGAGCCATAAGATTAAGTTCATTAGCCAAATGAAAAGTGGAAATAGCTGCCAGTTTAACTTTAATAGTGACAGCTGCTGAACCTTGGTGGAACAACTGAGAAAGGAAGTCAAAAATGGCAGAAATGGGAGCTGTGTAAGGATTGAGATTTCTCTCACAGGCCCAAAAGGAGAATCTTTTCCATTTAATGGTATAAATCTTTCTGGTAGAAGGTTTGTGAGAGGATGTCAGAATGTGTACAACCTCAGGAGAAAAGTCATGAAGTCTGACTAGGGATGGAATTGGAGCAGCCAAGCTGTCAAATTGAGGGTGTGGAGAGAGGGATGGAACACCCCTGACATGTGCGTCAACAAATCTGGCACTGGGTCCAGAGTCCACAGTTCATCCATTAGATGAGGTTTGAGAAGGGGGAACCAAATCTTTCGAGGCCAGTAAGGAGCAATTAGGATAATTTTGCTTCCCAAGGATATTGCTTTCTGAATTACCTTCGATATGAGGGGGAATGGAGGAAAAGCATAGAGAAGTCCTGTAACTCATCTAGTGCAGATACAGATTCTTAGTTTTAGCACTTAAATTTGCTTATTCATGCTCAGCACTTGTTCAGAGCTTGTAAGCACTAAATAAGCTACTAATTAATATAGCACTCCATCTTCCTCATTACCTAGAGGAAAACAGTTTTTGTACTTACTTTTCTCACTTGCTTAGAGAAAAACAGCTCTTGTACTCACTTTCCTCACTTATCTAGAGGAAAATAGTTTTTTTATTCAGGCATGCCCAAGGATCAGCTCCCAGTGTTCTCTCCTGTCTATCTGATGAATCTGGGCATCTTGAAGCAATGTAGAAATTGCCTCATGTACACAGACAACCCTCTCCTCCTACCACCCAACACTACAACCTGTGAGAGATGCACTTATCTAGTCAAACTGGAGGTAAAGCTCTCTCCAACCAAGACTGAACTCGACAGTCATGAGGAGAAGGTAAACATTTGCACCACACCACACTCATCACATAGTCTCACTAAATCTACACCACCAAAATCCACACATAGTAACACAAATATCATTTGCAGAGGCTCTCAATAATAATCTATCTAAGCAAAAGAGACCTCCAAAGCAGAAACGCAAGCAACTTCCATCCCCCAACACAACCCAAATGACACATAGCCCACAGACTCAGTGTGCCACTCAACCACAGCCAATAAGGCAAAACAACGTACCCAACACACTAGTCATAGGTGACTCTATAGTCAGGCACACTGATGTCCCACTCACCAGGCTAAACAAGGAGAAGGTTACTGTCAGCTGTCTGTTGGGTGCCAGGAACCGCCACATAACCCACGCACTCAGGTCACTCCACAACAAGTACAAATATGACTCTGTCATTGTCCATGTTGGTGTGAATGACATGAGACATACCTCCCTGGACTACATGAAAAGAAACATGGAAGAGCTCTCAGATCTTGTAGCCCAGGCAGGTATGACCCTAGCCCTGAGTAGCATTCTGCCATTGCCCAGAATGATACCACAGTACAAGGACAAAATGATTTGACTTCAACAATTGGATAAGCTTCTGGTGTCATTCTAAGGGGATCCAGTATCTGTCTGCTTGGGATGGCATGGTCGACAGACCACGATGCTTTCCCACAGATGGCCTGCACCTGTCGCCCCTAGGATTCTGGATACTGACTAAGGCTCTTGCTGCCCCCATAGTGCCTTTTTTAGGCAAGGTTCAAATAACAAATTCACCACCATAACAAGAATAGGCAAGCAAAAACTGAGGGTAATGCTACTCAATGCTAGAAGTCTAAATCTCAAAATGCACTCACTCGAGGCACTCCTTAAAATGGAGAACATCAATATCTGTGCAGTGACTGAGACCTGGTTCAAGGCTCCAGAGAGCACCCCTCCACTACCAGGCTATAACTCATACCACACTTTTCAGCCATGTAACCTGGACCGAAACACCAAAGGTGGAGATGTGTCCATATTCATTAAGGATATCCACACCTCCAGGCTAGTTCAGCATAATGCATCCGAGGTTATCCAAGTGCAACTAACTCTGGGCAAAACTGCAATCCAAATTGTAGCTTGCTACAGATCCCCCACCATATCCCAGGATTCCCTCTCCTTTTTTCTTGATGTACTGGAAAATATTAGGGTTCAATCAAACACCCTAATAATGGGCGAATTCAACTACCCCACCATTAACTGGGAAAACTACTCGTGTACCAACTCCTTAGCTCAACGCTTTCTGGAATTCATAAACTCCAATGCCCTGGATCAACTTATCCACACCCCCACCACGGGCAACAATATCCTAGACCTAGTCATTACCAATATGAGTGACCGGCATTCCACACCTGAAGTCAACTCCTCGTTGGTCCCGTCCGACCATAAGCTAATCACCCCTGATATCCACATCCCACCCCCACCCTCCATTAAGGAAACCACGGTAAAATATTTCTCCAAAGCCAACTTCATGCTTTGTAAGACAGAAGTGGTGAACTTCATGACACCCATGCAGATGGACAATACAGTTACAACTGCTGAATCCTACACAAATGCACTCTATAAGCACTTACACGAGTGCATGGATCTTGTTATCCCAAACAGAACCAAGACACTATCCTCCAAAAAAAGGAAGCCAATCTGGTGGTCCCCTGCCATAAACAAACTGTACTAGAGAAGGAAGAAACTGTTGCAAAAGAGAGTAAAATCCCATGAGTGGAGGAGATCCCTGGTCAGCCTCAGTAGGAAGCTGAGATCCCTTATAAGATCCTGCAAAGCTAGCTACAAAAACAAAATTGCCACTAATTCTAAGGACAACCACAAAGCATTCTATAGCTATGTCAAGAATCTCGATGGCAACACCCAGATCTGCTCTGAGTTACAGCACAAAGGCACAAAAATTACTGAACCAACTGATATTGCCAACATCCTGGCAGATAGGTTCAGTGCTAACTTTACCCCGCCCCACACCGCCTAAAGGGCCCATATCTATACAGGAAGAATGCATAGTCCCTGTAATCACAACTACACAGGTAAAAGCTGCACTCTCTAAAGCCAAAAACACAGCATCCATGGGACCGGACAACATCCCAGGCTGCGTTTTACACGAACTTCAGAATTAACTGGTTCTCCACTTAAGCACCATGTTCAGTAATAGCCTCGTATCAAGCTTTGTGCCCACTGAATGGCGCACAGCAACAGGTATCCCACTCCACAAAGGGGGAGCCACCACTGATCCCGGGAACTATCGACCTATTAGCCTGATGAGCCTGGTCTGCAAGGCCATTGAAAGTATCATCATGGAACTCATAAACAAAGACATTGGTAACCTGCAAACTCTGGATCCCACCCAGTTCGGGTTTGTGAAAGGCAGATCATGCCTCCTGAACCTAATCGATTTCTTTGAGGCAGTCAACAAAGACATAGATGAGGGTAAGGTGATTTACACAGCCTATCTTGACCTCGCCAAGGCTTTCAACACCATCCCCCATTCTGGAATTATAGCTAAGCTCACTAAACTAGCTATAAATCCCTACATTACAAGATGGGTTGCCAACTGGCTCCCTGACAGAACCCACACTGTAAAAGTTGCAGACTCCAAATCTGACCTCAAAGCAGTGACAAGTGGAGTACCACAGGGTTCCATCCTGGGACCTCTCCAGTTTGGTATCTACTTCTCTGAAGTACAGGCTAACACAGAAGGCCTCTAGCTAATGAAGTTCACAGATGACTGCAAACTAGGAGCCATAGTCAAGTCCTCAAACGATGTGGACATCCTACAGAAGGGCCTCGCTGAGACAGATGCCTGGTGTCAGAGCCATGGTCTCAAGCTCAATGCCAAGAAGTGCAGTGTCATCCCCTTTAGAAAAACTCTGTACCCATGAACTACCACATAGGCAGCAATCTACTTAACACTGAATGCTTGATAAGAGACCTTGGGATCCAGGTGGACAGTAGTCTCTCCTTTGATAGTCACATCGCCACTGTAGTCAGGAAGTCATTCTACGTGGCACACCTCATCATAAAAGGGTTCTCATCCAGGAAAAAAGAGGTCATTGTCCCCCTCTACTCGACACTCATTAGACCCATTATAGTGTACAATGCCCCTTTTGGAATGTACCTCACAAGACATCTGCAGCAGCTGGAAAGGCCACAGAAGTACCTCACAAAGAGGATTACTGGCCTCAAACAAATGTTTTACACTGATCACCTCAAAAAACTCCAGCTTTACTCCGCAGCATATCGCCTACTCCGAGGTGATCTCTGCCTAACATATAAAGCTATGTCAAACCCAGAGCTGTTGGACATGCTACACCTAAAGAAATCCCAATCCCTCCAAGCTACACGGTCCAGGGACCTAAACCCTGTCACCACAATAAACAGTACATGCTGGAGGGATAGATTCCTGTCCCAGAGACTTTCCATACTCTGGAACAGGCTACCCATCTATGTCAATGAAAGTTCTTTATTAGCACTCTTCAAGAAAAATCTTGATGAGTGGATGGGAAATGGGAAATACACCCTGGTGATCACTTCTGTGTCTCTGCTCAACAGTGGTACAGGAAAATAACTTTCTTGGGTGGCGTAAGCCAGGGAATCTTGTTGACTAGGCTTACAAAGGCCCTTGGGCCGATAGCCTAGTACTTACCTATGAACCTATGAACCTAAGTCCCGGGGGCCAATCGTGAATGAGTGCATCTCTGGGTGTTTCCCCTTCTGGGGGAATCAGGGTGAAGTAGTTGCTGTATTTGGTATTGAGAGGGGTGGCAAATAGATCGCAGCAAGGCTGACCCCATTTGCAAAAAATTTATTCCTTAATGTATATATTCAGAGACCACTCGTGAGGCATCAGAATAGCCCTGCTGAGCCTGTTGGCTATCACCCAGGATGTGCATTGCGACCAGAAAGCTCTGGGAAGACACTTCCCACTCCCACACTCGAAGGGCTTCTCTGCAAAAGGGGTAAGATTTGGTCCCACCTTGTTTGTTTATGCACCACACCACCAACATATTGTCTGAGTGGATCACAATCGTCCCTAGAGGGAGAAAGTTGTGAAGTGTTTGCAACGCCAGAAGCACTGCTCTCATCTCCAAGACATTGATATGCAAATGAGCCTCATGTTCCTGCCACGTGCCTTGGACTGTTCTCCCTAGATAATGCCCCCCCACCCTATCTGGGAGGCATCCGTGGTCACAGTGGCAATGGGGGGGGGACAAACGGTCTTTCTGAGTTTGCACAAATCTGTTATCAAGATGGGGTGAGACAGAGGTAAATACTACAGTGACCATTGGGTAAAAAGTAACCACTGCAGGACCCTCATGTGCAGTCTGGCTAATGGAACTAATGTTATTGTCGAAGCTATTGTCCCTAACAACTTGAGCACCATCTTTGCTTTCACTTTCCTTATAGAAAGTAAGCTCAAAACTTGCTCCCTGAGGTTCTGAATTATTTCTACGGGAAGGTAAGCCCTCATTGAGACGGTGTTTATTTCGGCACCAATAAAATTCACATGCTGAGAGGGTGATAATGCAGATTTTTGCCAATTTACTGCAATCCCTAACTGCAGGCAAGTTGAAACAGTAATGTCCCTGGCCTGTAACAGTAGATGCCTGGTGGTGGCAGTCAGGAGCCAGTCATCCAGGTATGGAAACCCTTGGAATCCCTGACGTCTCAAGTGAGCCGTGACCACTGCCATGCATTTGGTGAACACTCTGAGGGCTGTGGTGAGACCAAAGGGCAGGGCGCAAAACTGATAATGACTGGCTCCCAGCCGGAAGCGTAAGTGACTCCTTGATGCCCTACCCATTTTGATATGGTAGTATGTATCTTGGAGGTCTATGGATCACATCCAAATGTCTTTCCCTAACAACGGGACTATCGACTGTAAGGTCACCATTCAAAACTTGGACTTCTGTACAGATTCATTCAATTTGCTGAGATCCAAGATAGGTCTCAAGTCCCCTGTTATTTTTGACACCAAAATGAATCTGGAGTAAGTCCCTAATCCTACTTAGTCTGCAGGGATGGGTTGGATGACTCTCTTTACGAGTAACGTTTGGATTTCTAGAAATGCTGAATCCCTGTGATTAGGTGGCACATCTGGGATTCGTCTGGTCCAAGGGGGTGGAGAAGAGAAGGGAATATGGTAACCTCTTGTAATTATCTTTAATATCCACTTGACTTGAGTGATATCATGTCAGGCTTCTGGGTATAAAGAAATACGACCCCTAACTGGCTCCAGAGACATGCAGTCGGGCCTCCTTTCAGGAGCGCTGATAGGGACGACCACGAAAGGAATCATGGTCTCCCTGGTTCTGCGGGCCTCCTCTACTCCTAGGGCGGCATCTGCCGTTATTTCCTCCTCTTCTGCCTCTGGAGAAGGAATCACTCTGTGCATCCTGAAAAAAACCTCTGCGACTTTTTGATCCACATTTTGCCACCCTTCTGCCCTTTGGGATAGGGCCTAGAAGGAACGGAAAAAGAGATTCCCACTGCAGACAGGGTTTATCCCTCCTGCTCGCACCTGGTGAGTGTATCCTTTACCTTGGTTCCAAACAATGAGGATCCATCAAAAGGGGCGTTGGTAAACGTAGACCTAAAGGCCTCTGCAAAGTTACAAAAATGCATCCAGGAGTGTCTCCTAAGAGAGACTCCTGAACCCACTGCCCTACTCACTCCATCAACTGCGTAAGGTATCAGCCTCATGGAGGTGTTCACAATCGAATTTAGGATAGACATCTGTGTGTTAACCTTCTGAGATACTGCATCAGCTACATTATCCTGCAGAGTATCTCCCAGCTCTTTTAGGAGATCTCTCTGGAGCCTTGTGAAATGAGACAGGTAGTTCAGTGATCTAAGTGTAAAAGCCACTGAAGAAAAGACACACTTCCCATAATTCATCATTTGAGACTCCTTGTTCGGTGGATGGATAGTGGAGGACGTTTCAGCAAGTTCCTTTTTGGTGGCTACTGTGGCATCTACTGGAATGCTCTTAGTAAGAAAGTCCTTGTCATGGGGTGCTGACAAAAATTTATTTAGTCTTCTAGGAACCGGTTCCACAGAATCAGGAGATTCCCACACCTTTCGACTCAATAGATCCAGTAGCTCGTCAAAAGGTGGAGACACCCAAGAGGCAGAGGGTTGAGACCCGAAAGCCTTCAGGTACACTGACTCCTCATCAGAAGGGGCTGTGGTAGGTCAGCCACCACTCTATTTCAGGATCTCAAGGATATCTGCGAATGAGATATCATCAGAGGAGGACGACTTGGGGGACCCTTCCAACTCCTTGAGGTCAGTGTCTGATGTAATAGACTCATCAGGGGAGTCAGCATGTTTCCCCTTACAAGTTTTCTTCCTAGGTGGCTCCTCAGAAAGGTATTCTGGGGAGACCTTGGAAGACTGAGGACCACTCATGGAGGTTTTCTGAGGCTGCGGGTCTCTGCTGTGTTGGGAGAGAGAGGGAGCTGAGACTGAAGTCGGCGCTTTGGGGGAAGAGTGTCGGTACCTGTGGTTGAAACTGAAGACCTGGACAGCACATTCCTCATCACCTCGAAGGTCGATCCTCCCAGCTCCGAGGATGCCCTCTGCTCCGAAGATGCAGAGGTGGTCCTCGGCACCGAGGAGATGGGCTCAGAGGCAGATATGGGGTCCAAGCTCACCCGTGCTGAAGCAACGAGAGGTAGGCTTAGAACCAAAGAAGTTCGATTTAAAGTGTCTCCTTCGGGCCCTACCAGAGAACTGAGGACCCTAGATCCCATGGATGGCACCAAAAGGGTCAGAGTGGATATCAGAACCGAGAGACCAACTGAGGTAGCTGGAACCGACCTTTCTACAACCTGAAGCACTGACAACTATGGCTCCGAAGGCTCAGAGAAACTCGGACGAAGAACATTGACAGGGTGTGAGGGCACATTAGGCTCTGGAGCTGACTGAGATGGAGCCGAAAGTAAATTTGCCAGCGCCGAAGTCTGAAGCAGTCTATGCACCACTCTTGTGACGTCCTCATCAGAAAGGCTCCTAGAGGACCTGGAAGATAGAGTGGGGGACCTAGATCAATGGAATACAGGCGACCTAAGAGTCAGGGAAACCGGTCAGAGTTCAGCTGACCGACTCCGAGATGCAGTTTCAGTTATCGGCTCCGAAGCTCCTGGAGCCGAAACTGGTGGATCCACAATGGAAACCTTTGTTGGCACCGAGATCAGTGGAGCCAAAGGGGATGTAGTCACTTTGGTAATTTTGTCTGGTGGCTCCGACGACACTGAATGGGTGGGAGACCTCCTTTTTGTAGCTTTTGGTCTGTCTTTCTTAGAAGAGGAAGGAGATTTAGAGCTGGAGGATGAAGATGTCAATTCCTCCTCAAAGGAATGTTTAAGTAGTCCTTTCAAAATAAGTTTGTTCTTTCTCTCCTGAAGGACATGGGGACTAAATGCATGACAAAACAGGCAAGACTCTTAAAGGTGAATAGCCCCCAAACAATACACACACAAATTATGCCCATCCGTTAAGGACATGTTCTGGGCACATTTAGTACACTTTTTGAAGCCTAAAGGCTTGTGGTCCTTAGTATCTTTGTACATATTGCAATAACCAGTAAGACAAAGCAAAACAATTGTATTCAAGAGATAGAACAGCACCATACAGACAAATAGACAAACAGAGGACTAGGTCCTCTAACTTAAATGGGCCTAGCCCTAAGAGGAGAAAAGGAGATAAAACTGAGGACTAGGCCCTCTAATTTAAATGGGCCTAGCCCAGGGAGAGACAAACAACAGAACCGAGGACTAGGTCCTCTAATTTAAACAGGCCTAGCCCAGGGAGAGTCAAAAAGCAGAACAGAGGACTAGGTCCGCTAACTTAAACGGGCCTAGCCCAAGGGGAAAGGAAAAGGGTAACAGAAACAAGCAGCACATGAAAAGTGATGCAGGGATAAAATAAGCCAATGGAAGAATGGCCAATCAACGTACAAACAGTACACACAGTAACGATGCAGCAAATTAGTCTAAAACAGACATGGACTGCAAAAAACACACTAAACTACCAAAAAAATTGGTTATAGCCAACAATAAACTAGTCAAAGATACTGAAAATTTTCACTTAGCCACGGCCAAGAAGAATCACGTCTGAGCTGAACGAGCAACAAACAAGATCTCGGTTGGGTTAGTGATGCATCATGCGATACCTCCTAGCCACGAGCCAACCAGACATTTTTGAGCTAGAGTATGGCTGAGTCCCAAGAGTAAGAATGAAGGTGAGATAGGACTACAGAACATCCTGTATTTTCTACCATTTGTACCTTATAGCTGTTAATCACAGATTGTACTACTAGAAGCGGAAGCCCACATTCTAGTTTTGGTATGAGGTCATTTCTTGCAATTGTTGTATGTGCTGTAGGGGCCAGTAGATGTAACATTTTATAGCAAAGTTTTAATTGTGCTCACACCTTGCTTATGACTTGTTCAGTATCCTTGGTGCCTTTGTTTATTTATTTATTGACATTTGATTACTGAGAAAGTCTGACTGAGTAGGAGCCATTCATTTGTTAGTGGAGGCCCGGGAGAAAATCTCCAAAGTAATACAAAACAATTTAAAAACAATAATTTTACAATCTTCAAAAATAATACAAAACAATCTACAGTTAAAATAATCATACCAAATGTTTCTTTTTCTATTGGAATTGTGCTGTTTGTGTCATCAATTATTACTATTGGGGATATACTGGACATTTTTTTTTGGCCAGAAGCAAATATCATGATGCTTGACTTTTGTGGGTTAATAATTTATTATTCTGAGTCCAGCTACACAATAATTTAAAGCTTTTGCATTTTTATGTTGTAATAATTCTGTGGAACTGGCCATCTCTAGCAGAAGTACGTCATCTGTGTATATGGTTAAGTTAAATGTTGGAGTTCTTGGGTTATGTCATTAATGAAAACTGAAAAAATGAATTGTCCCAGGACTGAGCTTGTGGGGTACAAATATTAAATAATCCAGTTTCAAAGAAGGAGTTACTGACAAACTTGAAAAGTTCTATCCTTTAGGTAAGATGAGAGCCAGTCCAGGGTGTTACTTCTGAAATTAAATTTTGCCAGCTTTCTTAGTTGCAGTTCATGACTGACTATCTCAAATGCTTTTGCCATATCTATGAATAGGCACCAGTGAGCTGATCATCATTCATGTTACTTTGTATGTTACAATATACATCATTAGTTACTTTGTGTGTATATGTGTGTGTGTGTTTATCTATATATGTAGGGAGAGAGATGGGGGCTATTGATGAAAAAACTCGAAGCCTATTGACCCTGTTGGAATGGAGCTTGCAGATGCCCATGTAGTCATCCATTTCCTTCTTGAAGAATTGAATTGATGGGATAAGATGAACTGAGATGGGGAGTTTATTCTGTAGACATGGGAGCCTTTCAGATACGAAGTTGCAAAGTTGCAAAGTTTGACAGTATACTTGGTATTAATTCTAACAGACTCTAAGTGTCTTGTGTTCAGTTCAACTGGCTGGTAACCAAGCAAAGAGTTTCAAATGGATGGGGGTCCTTTAATGCTTGGCATGCTAAGGATAGGTCAGTAAGAGGTGTTAACATGCAAACAGAGGAGAGAGGTACTGAAATTTTTGTCTGTAAGACAAGGCTTGATGGCTTTCAGTTGTTGTTGATAGGACCTTTTGTAACTTCTCCAGGTTTGGGTGAAGAAAAAGGTACATTATTCTATAAGTGGTCTGATAAAAGCTGCATACAGGTGGACAATTACCTCACCTACACAGCTCTTGGTTACATGAAGAATTATGTGAGCAGCTTCATATGCTTTGCAAATGGTAGGAGCTATTCAGGCATAGAATGAAAGGCCATTATGTACAAAGACCCCAAGTTCCTTTACTTTTTGTCATCATTTAATTGTTGACAATCAACAGTATATAATGACTGAGTGGGAGAAGATTCAGAAACTATCAGAATGCTGCACTTTATGACACTGAAGGCAACGTATTTGCTACTATAACATCAATATACAATGTTAAGTGTCATGTGAAGGGATGTTGTGTTAGCTGGGTTAAGGATAACACATTCATATTTGCAGTTATTTTCAAATTTAGTGATCCATACAGTGGAGTCTGTTTTGATATCTGAAAAAAAAAGAAGCCTTTACCCAAGGTAGCAATCATGCTGCCAAAAAATCTGCAAGGTTAAGCATATTAGATCTACCTCTGACAAAGCCAAACTTGTTTCTGACATGGATAAGTAGGTTGCAGATTTCTGCTTCAGTAAACTGAATGATGAGTCTCTTCATAACCTTGCACAAAGTGCTTGTAAGACTGACTAATCTGTAAATATCGGGGCCAGTGGAAGGGCTTCCATTATGGATTGGGACTACAGTACCTTGGTAGAGCTATAGCCATCTTTTAATGTTCTATTACAAAACACATAAGTGATTATATTAGACCATTTCTTCCAGATGAGGCTCCCTGGTATCTTATCTGGTCCTATAGAACCATCATTTCTAAACTTACTGTGGGCCGAGAGATCATAAAGGAAGGGAAAGTGGATCAGGTTCCCTTTTGTGGCACATAATCTGCTCCAAATCTGTATACTAGTATCTTAGCTATATTTGTTGGGTCTGTTTTGGTGATATCATTTGGTTCTATCTCATTACATTTTTTCTTTACCCTTCAATTTTTGTATGTGGTTGTAGAATGCCTTATAATTGTCACCTACCCTGATGGCAAGTTTTACCTTAAGTGAAGCTTTGCTTCCTTTGATAGTTTTAGTGACTGCATTCATTCATACATTGCTCATGCAGTTGCAAAACTGCTTGATCCTACATTACTCATTAAACAAATGGTGAATTTCATAACTAATTCTTGCAGGCTACTCTCAATGACATTATCTAATCATTATTATTTAATGCACTGTACAAGTATCACCAAGGACATGTTCAACTCATTTGAGGAAAATTAATGTTTTTTAATTTATTTGTCCTTTGTTGCTCTTAGTCCCACTTGGCTGGTGGCCTCTTTTCAGGGGAGACCTGAGATTATATTTATACTCCAAGGGAAATATGACCAGGGTATGGGGGAACTTCCCCTACTCATCAATGGACATTGACAAAAATACTGGAAAATATGTGTTTTTTGTTGTGGGTAAAAGAGTGGGGGATAGTTAAAATGGAAATATCAATATATTGAATGATGTTAAAGCATGTAAATATGAATTGTATATATGTATACAAATAAAAAAATACTACTCATCATTGTTGTGAGTGGGACCCATTTTGGAGGAGCACTTCCTGTTTCCATTTCAGGCACAGAGGCAGCCTGGAGGAACAGAGTGGCAGATGGATAGAGAAGGGGATGATGGAATAGTAAAAGAAATGGAGGAGAAAGCAAATATTGAGACTGAATAATGTGTACAAGAGTCTGAGGAAATGTTTCAAATAAACCTGTTTGACAGAGATGACTCAGCAAATGATGGATGTATAATTACAACCCTCCAGTCAACATGGTTGCGGGATGATTTACTTAAAGAAATGGCAGTACAGAGTGAGCCAGAAAATGAAGGAGATGTTTCCTGGGAGGACATTATAGAGAAAATACAAAAGAAGGATGCAGAGACAATCCTGAAGAATAGTGGTGAAATGGAAATGAAAATATATGCAGAGAAAGTAAAAGAAGGTAAAAGTGGAGTAGCAGAAAATAATGCAGAAGAAAATGAAAAACAGAAGTACATGGCACAGATTCAAAGTAAAGAACAGAAAAAAAAATGGAAAGGTATAACGTTTGGGACAATTTAATAGCTCCTTTGGGTGTAAAAGCATTTTGTGACATTATATTTGAGACCATTTTTTCAATGGAAAATTTTCTTGCAGAATATGAAAAAAGAAAGACTGTTACCCATGGAGTCTTTATGTGATAAAAGTATTTAACAGAGAAATAAAAAAAGAAGATTCATGGACAAATTCAAACAGAGGTAGAAATAAAGACTTTGTAAAATGACATTTGAAAGCTTTATGTAAAGAAATACTGGACATTGTAAATGTTTATGACAAAAGGGGTTTATGGACTGGTGGCTGGGATTGTAATACTGTGTTAAAAATAGAACGAGAAAAAAATATGCATATACCAAGCATGATAAATGTGGAGGGAAATAGGGGTCTTGTAAAATACTGGGGACAATCCAAAACATGTTTTTTTTGGAATAGAAGGACATTTGATAAGTAACTGTGACAAATATTTGTGGGAAAATGGGACATGGTGCAAAACAATATGAGCTGAAACGTTGTATGTAACAAAATTGGACATTTATGGATGGATTGCAAACATGAAAATAATAATAAGGAAGAAGAAAAAAGAAAGAGAAGAAAATGAACAAAGAAGACATTTTAGAAGTAGTAGAAATAGAAGAAAAATTGGATAAGAAAAAATAATAAAGAGGACATAGAAGAAGGTTCTGAAATAAGTGATGAAGAAGACATGAACTGGGAAGTAGTAAAAGGGTAAAAGACAGAAAAAGAAAATTTAAAGGGATACTTACAAAAAGAATATATATATATATATATATATATATATATATATATATATATATATATATATATATATAGTTTTCATTTAGTTTTTACTGATTGGTTTTTCAGTGTGACCTTCTCACTCTTTGTTTCAGTTTGTTAGTTGGGATATTTTGCAGTCATCGTAATGATAATTGACATCAGCTGGGTATAACAACCCTGTGTTTCTTATGCTTAGTCAAACACTCTGCTTGTGCTATGCTGACGAGGTCATAACAAGGCCGAAATATGCATATCCATAGCTAGTGGGGTTTGGCTTTATTGGCCTGAAATTGTCCATTAAAACGACTTCAAATGTAAAAGTCATGGGCAATCAGAATTGCCATATAGCTGAAACACCTGATGTTCATAAGGGTCATTTGCATATATCCCATGTGCCTCTGTCACAAGAGGTTTGTGAGGTCACTCATTGGAAGTTCTAGCTTGGCTGGAGTTTTCATTTAGTTTTTACTGATTGTTTTTTCAGTGTGACCTTCGCACTCTTTTTTTAATTTGTTAGTTGGGATATTTTTCAGTCACCCTAATGATAATGGACATCAGCTGGGTATAACAACCTTGTGTTTCTTATGCTTAGTCAAACACTGTGCTTGTGCTATGCTGACAGGGTCATAACAAGGCCAAAATATGCATATCCATAACTAGTGGGTTTTGTCTTTATTGGCCTGAAATTGTCCATTAAAACGACTTCAAACGTAAAAATCATGGGCAATCAGAATCGCCATATAGCTGAAACGCCTGATGTTCATAAGGTTCATTTGCATATATCCCATGTGCCTTTGTCACAGGAGGTTTGGGAGGTCACTCATTGGAAGTTATAGCTTGGCTGGAGTTTTCATTTTGTTTTTACACATTCATTTTTCAGTGTGACCTTCTCACTCTTTGTTTTAATATATATATATATATATATATATATATATATATATATATATATATATATAAATAAATATATATATATGAAAAATTGGGGCTTGTTACAATGGTAAAGTTGTTTGACTCACAAACTCAAGGTCCAATGTTTGAGTCTCACCTTTTGGAAGGGAATTGGTTAGAATTAGAATGACGTATTAAGAAAGCTAGCCCAATAATTAGCTATGAATCAATAAAAACACAAATCTAAGGGAAAAGGAAAATTAAAATTTTAGAGTGTTTTCTGTAAATGTGAATATTATTAAGAATATAGTAAGAGGAATAGGAATTTTGGAGAAGTGTAATACATGTGATGTACATGTAATTATAAACAAGATTTTTAACAAATGAGGAAAGATTACAAACAGAGAAACTATGGGGGGATAATCTGAAATTTGGGAAATGAGAGATGCTTTGGAACAACAGTATCCTGTAGAAATAAAGTAAAGATATTAGATGTAACTTTAGCAAAAATAAGATTAACCATTGTAGATTTAAAAGGGAAATAAATCTCCAGAATTATAACATTGCATGCTTATACTAACTGAAATTAAAGGGAAAGATTATTTCATCAGATTTTAGACTATGTGGTGATAATTATGAATATTAAAATAACAGGAGACCATAACTGTCATTTATCAGACAAGCATAAAAAGAAAGGAAATGATATAAGAAAAATGTTAGAAGTTAAAAGTTAAAACTTTGGGGCAAAAATTCATGGACTTGCAAATGGGGTATGTTTACAACTATAACAGATTATTTTATAGTATCAGAAGGTTTAATTATAAGAGAAGGGGTGGTAGTTGAAACAGGATTTTCTGATCGTCTTGCAATATTTCTAGAGATTAAAGAAAACAAGGAATAAATACAAATAGGCAAAGGAATAACAAAAACAAATGAGAAAACATGGAAGGTAGTAATACAGTTACGGAATGATCATATTACTATGAGAACATTTTATTAAAACTAATCTGAATGGTGGATGATATTTAAGGAAAAACAAAAAAATGCTTTTACAGAGGTAATATGATGTAAGAAAAGTAGAGAAAGAAGAATAGAAAAGAACATATAATGATGTACTGGAAGATTTAGAACATAATGATAGAAAGTACTTTGACAAAGAAAAATAATTATATGAAAGAAATCAAGAAAAAATGCAAGAATTGTTATATAAGCAAAGATATTATTTACAAGGAAAAAAAGAGAAGTATTCAGTTACTTAAGAAGATTAATAAAGGAAGATGGTAATGTAATGAGAGAAATAAAAATGTAAAAGGAGAAATAGAAAGAACTTAAGAAAAGATTATAAACAGAGTTGTACAATATGTACAAGAAGCATCTAAAGAAAAAAGAAGGTTGTGAAAAAATGTGGAAAGTAAAAAAGTTAACAGAAAAAGGCAATAAAATGTGGAAAAGGAGATTTCTTTATATGAGCTAAAAAAGTAAAAGGGCAAATAAATATTGATTTGGCTGCAGGTCCAAATGAAATAGGGAATTAATGTATAAAAATTAAAGGGATTGGCAAAACACAGGTCTTAAATATTTCAATGAATGGTTAAATAAAGGTTTTGTATATAAAGAATTATGTAGTAGAATACTTAAATTCATATAAAAGAAGGAAGATAGATGAGAATTAAAAACTGGAGACCAATAGTACTGAATAATAATGATTATATGATCTTCATGAAAATAATACAAAAGAGATTTGAAACTAAAATGGGAAATATTACAGAAGATATCATATATAGTATAAAGGGGAAAGGTTGTCAAGAATTAGTAATGACAGAGAAATTGTAGCTGATATTGTGAACAGAAAAGGAGAAGAGAAAATCATGATTAGACCTTAATAAAGCATTTGAGAGCAATCAGATGTGAAATCTTATAGGTAAAAATGAAAAGATATAATATTAGTCAGAAGGTTAGGAAACTAAGTATGCCAGCATATAGTAATAATAAAGTAAACAGACTTCTAAATGTTTGGTTAAGCCAGGAGGTATATATGAAGAGTGGTGTAAGACAGGGATGTCCAATGAGTTGCATACTTGTTGGATTAGTTATGAATTGTGATAGTATGTGAAATAAATTACAAAATGAAGCAGGTGGGGTATATAACACCTTTAGGGTTAAGAATTCCAATTATGTCAACACATGCAAATGACATTATAATAACTGCAGAAAACAAAATTTAAATAAAAGAAGTAATTTGCACAAATGAATGTTTAGAGATGATAAGGATGTCTTTAAATAAAGGCAAAGGTAAAGGTTTAGGTGATATAGTAAAGATTGGGGTATATATTTTACAATGAATGAAATTTCTGTGTTAGGTATAAAATTGGGGAATGAAGATGTAAGTAGAATTCAGTGAAAAAAAAACAATAGAAGAAATAAAGCAAACATCTTTTCTGGAGAACAGATAAATTATCATTCAGAAAAAAAGGATTATTTGATAAATTCAGTACTGATGAGAAAAGCTGCATACTTAGCAAGTGGATTTATGTTGCCAACAGTATTTGAAAATTAATTATTGCAGATAACTTTTTTCATTTATATGGGGTTCTAGATTAAACACAGTAAAAAGAGAAGTTTTGCATGTAAATAAAGAAGAATGAGGCTTATGGTTATTTAATCCAGTGGTATACACAGTTTCATTAAATCTGTACAAAGTGTTAAAGTGAATCAATGAAAAAGATGAGAGATTAGTCATAAAACTGTATAAATATAAGAGTGATACATTTTGGGGTATGGTTAAAAAGAGTAAAAGAGAAAAAGAGTGTATAAATGAAGAAATAAAATGTTACCAAGAAAAAATTTTTTGTGAAAAATAAAAATTGATAATATAGAAAAAGATAGGAAAAAATGGTATAAGAATGTAGTGATAAACATTACTATATAAAACCATGAGAAAATCTAACATGAAACAATTAAAGCTATAAAATAAGAAGAAAATTATGTAATCAGAAAGTAGAATGATAAGATTTTTTTGTGGAGACTGGTAATAGATAAATTCCCATTAAAAGGAAATATGCCATATAAAAAGAAAAGTGATAGAATATGTTTGCATTGTCAAGAAGAAGAAACCACAAAAGATGTCTTTTTGAAATGTGAGAGTAAAAAAGTTATGTGGAAAACTATGATTTTTTTTGAATATATAAAAGAAGTGAATAGAATAAACAGGGTTATAATTAAATATGGATATTATAAAAATAGAAAATAATAGAAGTAAAGACTATTTTAAAATAATAGCTAAGTTATTTTGTGTTATATGGAATGAAAGAATAAATAAAATTATGTTTAATGGTAAATGGATTTTTAGCTACAATATTAAGTAAAATCAGATAGTGATTATGGGAAAATGAGTAGGGTCTGTGAAGACTGGTAGAGATGGGTGAAGGCTGCCAGCCTAGCCAGATAGAATTGTGTAGATAATTCTATCATTTGTAAATATGAATGCTGAACTTAAAACAAGGTGGCAACATTGCCATCTGCTGTAATGAAAGCTAAGTCAAGCATTTCTTGTTGGCCCTTTGAAATTAAAATTATTTCATCACTGCCTTTGATGTTTTACAAGTCAGCTCCAGTCCGGCTAGATGAAGGCTTCATGCCTATTGTTTTAAGGTTAAAGTTAATGACCAGAATTTACATGTGGAATGTCCTTTATTGCTCTAAGTGTAAAAGAATGTAAATGCAGTTTCTGTCAGCATGGGAACACCAGGAAAGTGTAAAAGATGATGTAATGTTTAGCAGGACTGCAGTTTCAACTTAAACAGTGAGAACCAGAGATTATTAAGCATTTTTGTCTGACTATCCAACTCACAGCACTGCCTGTTGTTCTATGTAGGTAAATTATTTTAGAAGTGTGTTTTCTTGTAGCAATAGCTAGGAATTAGAAAGTTTAGACTAAGTGTTTTTCTATAATGTCAGAACTGTAATACTGATTTATTTTAAGTATTTCTGTGTGATCTCTGAACTCTTTTGACTAGCATTGTGTTGTAGAAAGTATTGTCTTGTGGTTTTAATTATTTATTATTAAATATTTTAAAACCTTTTAACTGTGGCTGGTTTGTGTAGAGATAAGTTAAGCTCTAGAGTACATTGCATATTTACAGAGTTTATTGTGCAAAGCCACTCTAATAAGCCTTGACTGAATAGTCACACTTACCAATTGGATAATAATATTGCACAGTAATAATTGGATGCCCTTTTAAGGGCCTTTGAGTAGCTGATAATATCAGCTGGGTGGTGGCAGTAATTATTACTGTATAGTCTGGATAAAAGGGGCACAGCTAGAGAACATGTGCCAGCCTTCCACAGAAGTGTCTGTGTGGTTGTATAAACTTATCTCCCATAGGTGCCGGAAGCCGTTAAAGACTGGGGGGGGGGCAGAGGGTGACAGGGGCACTTAGTGAACTAAAAAGGGTAATTCTGTTATATAAGTATTTGCTACCACAACATAGGTTCACTTGGAGGACATTTAAGCCTAGCCAATTCAATTCCCTTTTGGTGCTTGAATTAACATTTTCTGATTGGTCTTAGCTATCCTCATGGCTGATAATTATATATTAGCCAGAGTGAGAACAACTGTGATCATACCATAGATAATTTGAGGGGGCCATGTAAGGGATGCAGCATTTAGAAACTGCATCTATCCATTAGTGGCATGAGGAGAAATCTGGAGTAATTTTCTATTACCCATCCTTAGATCCAAGTTGCATTTGAATATGGATGAATGAACTTTGCTTTATTTTTATGGATAGTCTGTTCTGAAACAGTGGTAGCCTCTGAGATCTATATCCATCTCTCCACAACATTCAGTTTAGATACCTGGACTGAGTATTTCTGATGCCATTTGACTCGCTGATGTTCAGTAGGTCCATCTGTATTGTGTCAGAGGATGCTTTGTATGCCAGACATGTCACCTCTAAGCACTCTGTAGGATACTGAGTATAGTAATAAATCTTTGAGGTGGTCCATGCAAGACCTATTGTTTAGGACTTGTATCCTTTTAGTAAGGTATCTCTGAAGGTATTCCAGTTGTTGCATGGGGCTGGAGAGATACATGCCAAAGTGGGCATTATACAAAATGATTGACATAATGAGAGCTTTGTAAAGGGGGACAACAACATCTCTAGATCTAGTCACAATCAATTTGTTTATAAGCTGTGCAATATAGAAAGGCTTTCTTATGACTCTGGGCACATATTGGTCAGACGTTAGGTCACTGTACACACAATTTCCCAAATGCCAAACAATTGGATCAGTTCTCAGAGGGCATTGTCATGATTTTGACACCAGTTATTATATGGGACAAACATTCCTGCATGATGGTTAAGTCATTTGGAGATTCAATAACTTCTCCTAGCTTGCAGTCATCTCAAACGTAGCTGTCCAAAGCTCTTTGGTATCTCATTTTACTTCTGAGATGTATATGCCACACAGACAAAGTCTCAGCACCGTACCCTGGGGGACTCCATTGGTGACTGATCTCTTCCCCCGTTTTGATTTCCTGCTTCCTGTGAGCCAAGTTGGCAATGCAGCTGGTGATGTGTTTGCTCCTACATTATTCATCTTCTGTACTACACCTGAGTAGGGGATTGTGTCAAAAGGCTTGGCCAGGTCAAAGTAATGTGGTGTGAACTGTTTTACCTTCATCCATTGCTTTGGTAACAAGAGTAAAGCTTAACATTTGTCCATGATTTTGAGCCTTTCACACTTTCTTCTGGGCTGTTTTCAAACACATTTTAGGGCCATGCATACATGTATGCATTCCTTGACTGATTCACCTTCCCGACTGTATTAAATTATACTCCTTGTATAATACAGCACACTTGTTAGACTTAAGTTAGAGCGCATTTTAAATTTATTGTTTAAACAATTTTCCAGTAGGCAATGAAACAAAAATGCATTAACCAATAATGACAAAACTGCCCTATTCAGAACATTTCCATGATAACAGTCTACTTCCACACGCAATTGCATTTTAAATTTATTGTTTGAACATTTTTCCAGTAAGCAATGAAGCAAAATGCATGCACCAATAATGACAAAACTGCCCTGTTCAGAACATTTCCATGATAACAGTCTACTTCCACATACAATTGCATTTTAAATTTATAGTTTGAACATTTTTCCAGTAGGCAATGACGCAAAATGCATTCACCAATAATGACAAAACTTCCCTATTCAGAACATTTCCATGCTAACAGTCTACTTCTACACACAATATAGAAATACAGACTCACAGTAGTGTAAGCCATAGGCATGTTGTACAGATTTTTTTAACTTATTTTCAATTGGGGGGGGGGGCAAAAGGCCAAAAACCAGGCACGCATTTTAAACATTGCTTGTATAATTTTGGAAAGTTGCTTGCATAAAATGTGTGACCACCATGCATTTCACTGCCAAGTCTTGAACCCAGAACCTTGTGCACTGCAGTCAGAGCAACATACCAATAAGTTAAACCAGCAGTTTCTTGAAAGACAGGAAGACACACTTAAATGGCTATCATATCATTTAGGGAATTCAGTTCTCACTTTTCACCATAGCTCTCAACCTCTTAGCACAAAAATACAGAACAAAGCCAATAATGGGGGAATACAGCCCCAAAATAGGGACACATTTCAAATACTGATTTTATAACCATAGAAAATTGCTAGAATAAAAGATTTTGTTTTACCACTCCTGAAAACCAGAAGAACAGAAAAAAATATGAGGCATAAATTTACAAGTGATAGTCACTAGGGACTTTAGGCTCTTTTTACCGGTACCCAAGGTACAGGGTTTGAGCCTGAGTACCTCTAGCCACCAGACATATCCTGATCCCCAGAAAAAAAATTTCTTCAATGAGATATTAACTGATGGAAACCATAAAAGCCTTTCAGCAATGTTCTAATTTTAGAAATAAAAAGTAAATTCCATGTGGGCTCTCACTAGCTAGTTTTAGTTCATTTGTAATTATGTGCAACTGTGCACAATGCAAATGAGTTCAGTAAAAGGTCTTGTATTTATTCTGCATTTTACCCTCAAGCAACTTTTGGGATTTCCCACCAGGTTTAACAAGACAGAACAGGTGTATGTCTTTGTTATTCCAAAGGTTTCACACCCATTACCCTAGTTAGTACTATTAGTCAATTTTCTTAAAGATTACCTAAGTACACACACACACACACACACACACACACACACACACACACACACACACACACACACGTACTCACACGAGTCTGCAGCTCTGATTCCTCCCAGCCGGAAATTCCTCCTGGCAGCTAGGTCAGTAAATATCCAACCGAAAATAAATCCATTCCTTCTCAGCTGTGGCAGCAGCTAAATGAAAATGTTTCCAGAATGAACAGAACCAACTGCTCTGAAACCCAGAAGTAGCAGCAACAACAGCTAAATGAAAAGAAAACTGTCTGTTCCTGCCTGGAAATATGTGCGTGCTGTGTGCGATGACATCACATCAGCTAAAAGCACGACAATAATTTAAATGGGACTGTTGGGAGGTATAGGTATGATGTGCAAAAAGTGGGTGAGGAGTTGGGCTCCCCTCCCCCCTCATCCTATGGTTCCTGCGCCCATGTTATCTCAAAGTGTGTGCGTCAGCTACTTGGGCAGGGACATGAAGCACTGGTTGGACAGAGAGGGTGCTGGAGATTTTAGCTTGCCCAGCTAGGCTGAGATATGGACCCTATAGCTGTGCCAGTGGGGAGTCTTATTGGGGACCTGGGGAGCAAGGGCGTGACCAGCCTCGGACTGACTGTGATCTCTGTGTGCTCTTAAGGGAAATTGCACTTTACTGTGTGTATTTGTTTGTGCTCTTTGTGTGCTCTTAAGGGAAATTGCACTTTACTGTGTATATTTGTTATCCTCTCGTCTCATATGAGATGCCCTCTCCAGTGTTAGTGGTGAAGACTGAGGCTCCTTGATTGCTGGGCCAGGGCACAGGCATCACATATTAATTGGTGGCAGTGGTTGGGATATCATCACATAATTGTTTGGCAGTGGTGGGATATCCACATCACATATTAATTAGTTGGCAAATACTAATTGGCTTGCAGTGATGTGGGTAGAGTGAATCCTGTAGCTTGTGTACAGTGAGCTTTGAAGGTGTTTTGTACTCTAAATCAGCCACACAGTGAATACTCAGAGTTCAGATCACAATTGTTTTATTTCGTTTGTTAGCTTAGTTAGTCAGGGTGAGCAGGCAGTACGTCAGCAGAGTGGTATGGAAAGCTGACAAGGAGCCAGCTGGTGGAGATGTGCCAGGCTAGGGGACTGGTGCATGGAAACCTAAGGCAGACCTGATTGCAGCCTTGGTTACAGCTGCATCAGAAAACAGCAACCAGGAGGACAATCAGACTGGCAGTGGAGATATAATTCCCTCGGAGAATGGACAGCTCAACCTTTCTGCAGTGGACTTAAAAATCCAGCTGGAGCTAAAGAGACTTGAGTTGGAGGCCAGGCATATGGAATTAGAAGCAAATGAGAGACTGCAACGTTTGCAGGCTGAGGAGAATGAGAAACCATTACGTCTGTAAGCTGAGGAACAAGAGAAGTAGAGGCAGCATAAGAAGGAGATGCTGACTCTTTGCCAGAGTCATGGAGGTAATGGGGAAGGGAGTAACTGGACCCCAGAAGCACAAAAGGTCAGTAACGTTCTTCCACAGTTTAAAGAGGGGGATAATTTTGATAGTTTCATTCATATGTTTGAGAGGATATGTAAACAGTATGAAGTAGACCAAGGGCTCTGGGTACAGTTCCTGACCCCCTTACTCCATGGTAAAGCTGTAACTGCATTAGCTAAAATGTCTGACATTGCATGTTTTGATTATACTGCTGTAAAGAAATGTCTTTTAGAACTGTTCAAGCTAACACCTGAAATGTATAGGAAAGCATTTTGTGAGCATAGACGCAAGGCAGATGAAAGTGTCTGTGAATATGTTGCTGAATTGAGCACTTATTTCCATAGGTGGGTGAGTGGATGACAGGTTACCACTTCTGAAGGGCTGACAGAGCTTTTGGTGAGGGAACAAGGCCTTAGCACTTTGCCTGAGGACATGAGGATCTGGTTAGCAATGTGCTACTTCAGATGATTTGGGGAAGAAAGGTAACCTATACCTGGCAAGCAGAGCAGCCCTGCACAGGAAGGGGACCACCAGTACTGCTCATGGCTCTCAAGGAACCCATGATGGGCAACACAGACTGCCACAACAGAATCTGCCAGTAGCAGGGGAAGCCACTAGTCCATGTACATGTCCAGGAGCTAGGGTTAAATGTTTTGAATACAACCAGTGGGGCCATGTGGCATACAGGTGTCCACGGAGGCAAGGTGGGGAACCAAAAGTGAGGGAACCAGTAAGTGGGAAAGACAAAATGACAGTAGTAGGTTGTCTTGAGACAGCAGGGGTACTAAACTACCATCCTACAGATGTCCTGTGAGGGGAAGGATTTGGATGAGGCAGTACCATGTGCTTATGCAGTTACATGCAGTGAGGCTTGGAGACAAGCATATGAGTCTAGTAGCCTGGGGGAGACCCAGACAGACTACATACTTGCAGCCAAGACTGCTGAGGTGGTTACTTCAGGGAGGGAGCTACTCTGTAGCAGTGAGACTGAATGTGAGTCACAGCTGATTGTGGGTACTGATGGTCCCTTGGACAGAGTGACTGCAAAGGTAGAGGTGAGTAGCAATACCCAGGCTGACAGTGAGGCACCACTGTCAGAGGATGCCAGACTTCCTGTGGAAGGGGATCTGGGATGGGTTACAAGGACAGAGAGTTGAGACAGGCTCAGCTCTCAGACCCTACATTGCAAGGCCTGAGGCAGGTAGCTAGGGAGGCACCTGATTCTCAAGGAAAGGGAGAATCTGTATACTGGGACAAAGGGTTACTATACAGAGAGTGGACCCCTAAGGGAGTGATAAAAGGTAAGAGAGTACAACAGTTGGTAGTGCTTACAGCCTACCGTCTGGCGCTTCTAGCCATAGCCCATGATATTCCCTTTGCAGGTTATATGGGCATAAAACGTACAAAGAGGTGTATTATGCAGAACTTCTATTGGCCTGGAATTTCCAGAGATGTAACAAGGCACTGCAGGACCTGTGAGCAGTGCCAAAAGGTAGGAAAGGTAGGAGACAAGGTGAGAGCTCCTTTGATGCCTTTGCCTGTGATTGAAGAGCCATTTCAGAGGGTTGCTATGGATATTGTGGGTCCTCTGAGTACCCCAAGTTCCACAAGGAAATGTATATCAAGTATATTTGGATGGTGCAGTGGTAGAGTTGTCACCTCACAGCAAGAAGTTCTACGGTTCGATTCTTGGCTGGGGTGCCTTCTGTGCGGAGTTTGCATGTCCTCCCTGCATTCATGTGGGTTTCCTCCAGGTGCTCTGGTTTCCTCCCACATTACAAAGACATGTATCTGGAGCCTTTCTCCATGGGCCTCTGCTGAAAATTGGCTTTGTTCCAAGTCAGACTTTCCTGGTTAACAAATGTTAAATAAATAAAATAAAAAATAAAAATAAATATCCTAGTGGTAGTGGATTATGTTACACAATACCCTGAGGTAGTGGCTTTGTCCTCCATTGAGGCAGAGAAGGTGGCAAATGCTTTGCTAGAGATTTTCAGCAGGGTAGGTTTCCCAAAAGAAATACTGACTGACAGAGGTGCCATTTTCATGTCAGACCTGCTGGCTTGTCTGTGGAAGCCCTGTGGGGTAAAGCACATGAAGACTACCCCCTACCATCCCCAGACTAATGGTCTTGTTGAGAAGTTAAACTCTACAATCAAGTCCATGCTATGGGCATTTGCAGATCAGTTTAAGAGGGTGTAGGACAAATATTTGCCCCATCTGTTGTTTGTTTACAGAGAAGTTCCCCAGGAATCCAGAGTTTTTTTTACCCTTTGAGTTGCTGCATGGGCATAGGGTGAGGGGACTTCTAGATTTAATTTGAGATTAGTGGAAAGATGAGTGCAAGTCTCACAAGGAGTCTGTTGTGGCATACATCCTAAATCTCAGGATAAGGCTCAGGGAACTCATGGGCTTGGCCCAGGAGAACCTGGCAGATGCCAAACAAGAGAAAAAGGTGTGGTATGACTGGAATGCTCGAGCTAGAGAGTATACTGTGGGGCAGCAGGTAATGGTTCTCATTTGTGTCAGACACAACAAGCTGCAAGCAGCTTGGGAAGGTCCCTACAAGGTGGTAAGAAAGGTAAGTGATGTTAACTACATGGTGGAACTGCTAGGCAAACAGCAGGGGCACAAATTGTACCATGTTAACACGATGAAACCTTACCATGACAGGGAGAATTTTGTGCTGAGCATTTGCAGTGGATTGCAGGAGGAGTCTGAAGGAGATCTGGGGACTGATCTCTGTAGTGAGGCTTGAGCTGAAACCTCAGTGGAAGGGGTAGCAATGTCCCAGCAGCTATCTCCTACCCAGGTTCGTGAAATCCAAGCAGTGTTGCAGGAATTTGGGGACATGTTCACTGGGAAACCAGGGTGCACCCCCTGGTGCAACACCAGTTGGATACAGGACCCCAAGGGCCTATTAGGCAGGCCCCTTATAGAGTGCCTGAGAGAGTCAGACAGACCCTGAGGGAGGAGGTACAGGGGATGTTGGAACCAGGGGTAATTCAAGAGTCCAACAGTTGCTGGGCTTCTCCAGTGGTATTGGTGCCAAAGAAGGATGACAGCACCAGGTTCTGTGTGGACTACAGGAAATTAAATAGTTACACAGAGTCAGTTGCTTACCCCATGCCTAAGACAGATGAGGCCCTAGAGCAGCTGGGTGGGGCTAAGTATCTTACAACCATTGATCTTACCAAGTGTTACTGGCAGGTGCCCTTGACTCACAGTGCCAGAAGAAGTCAGCCTTTGTGACTCCTTTTGGCTTGTATGAGTTCACAAAGATGCCCTTTGGGATGAAGAATGCCCCAGCGACTTTCCAGAGGCTGGTAGATCATATCCTAGCAGGAGTAGGAGGGTTTACCCTTGCTTACCTAGATGATATTGCCATCTACAGCTATTCCTGGCCAGAACACCTTCAGCATGTCAGGGATGTGCTGGGCAGACTACAGAGGGCAGAGTTGACCATTAAGCCGAGCACATGTCAGGTGGGTATGGCAGAGGTCTCCTAGCTAGGACATAGAGTGGGAAGTGGTAAGATAAGGCCAGAACCTGCCAAAGTGGGAGCCATTCAGGCATGGCCTGCACCTGTTACTAAAAAGAATGTGAGGGCATTTTTAGGGACATCAGGGTACTACAGAAAGCTCGTCCCCAGTTATAGTACCATAGCTGCTCCCCTCACAGACCTGACAAGAAAGAACAGGCCAGATAAGGTAGTGTGGGCCCCAGCATGTGAGCAGGCATTCCATAAGTTTAAAGAAGCTTTGGGAGGACCCCCTATGTTAGCCAGTCCAGATTACAGCAAAGAATTTGTTGTACAGGTGGATGCTTCGAACCATGGGGTGGGGGTCAGATTTCTTCAGAGGGGGAAGAGCACGCAGTGGTTTATCTCAGGCATAGGCTCCAACCCAGGGAGGAATGCTATGCAGCTGTAGAGAAGGAATGTCTAGCCATAGTGTGGGTACTGCAGAAACTTCAGCCTTATCTGTATGGAAGAAAATTCACAGCTAAGACAGATCACAACCCTCTAACATGGTTAAACAGAGCCAGTCAGCAAAATGCCAAGTTGCTAAGATGAAGCCTGGGGTTGCAAGCATATGATATGTCAGTGCACCACTGTAGTGGGAGTAGCAATGCCAATGCAGATGGCCTCTCAAGACAGGGAATGAGATAGGTATACTCAGATAGACCTAACCCTCTCAAGCGGCACTTCTCAAGAGTCACTTGAAAAACTAGCTTGAGTTCTCCAGGGGGGGAGATGTGAAGACTGATAGAGATGGGTGAAGGCTGCCAACCTAGCCAGATAGAATTGTGCAGATAATTCTATCATTTGTAAATATGAATGTTGAACTTAAAACAATGTGGAAACATTGCCATCTGCTGTAAAGAAAGCTTAGTCAAGCATTTCTTGTTGAGCCTTTGAAATTGAAATTATTTCATCACTGCCTTTGATGTTTTACAAGTCAGCTCCAGTCCGACTAGATGAAGGCTTCCTGCCTATTGTTTTAAGGCTAAAGTTAATGACCAGAATTTACATATGGAATGTTCTTTATTGCTCTAAGTGTAAAAAAATGTAAATGCAGTTTCTGTCAGCCTGGGAACACCAGGAAAGTGTACATGATGTAATGTTTAGCAGGGCTGCAGTTTCAATTTAAACAGTGAGAACCAGATATTATTAAGCATTTTTGTCTGACTATCCAACTCACAGCACTGCCTGTTGCTCTATGCAAGTACGTTATTTTAGAAGTGTGTTTTCTTGTAGCAATAGCTAGGAATTAGAAAGTTTAGACTAATTGCTTTTCTGTGATGTCAGAACTGTACTACTGATTTATTTTAAGTATTTCTGAGTGATCTCTGAACTCTTTTGACTAGCACTGTCTAGTAGAAAGTATTATTTTGTGGTTTTAATTATTTATTATTAAATATTTTAAAACCTTTTAACTGTGGCTGGTTTGTGTAGAGATAAGTTAAGCTCTAGAGTGCATTGCATATTTATAGAGTTTATTGTACAAAGCCACTCTAATAAGCCTTGAATGATTAGTCACACTTACCAATTGGATAATAATATTGCACAGTAATAAGTGGACACCCTTTTAAGGGCCTTTAGGTAGCTGATAATATTAGCTGGGTAGTGGCAGTAATTACTACCATATAGTCTGGGTAAAAGGGGCACAGCTGGATAACCTGTGCCAGCCTTCCCCAGGAGTGTCTGTGTGGTTGTATAAACTTATCTCAAAGTGTGGGTGTCAGCTACTTGGGCAGGGACATGAAGCACTGGTTGGACAGAGAGGGTGCTGGAGATTTTAGCTTGCCCAGCTAGGCTGAGATCTGGACCCTATAGCTGTGCCGGTGGGGAGTCTTATTGGGGACTTGAGGAGCAGGGGAGCGACCAGCCCCAGACTGACTGTAAACTATGTGTGCTCTTAAGGGAAATTGCACTTTACTGTGTGTATTTGTTATCCTTTCCCTATATATGAGACGCCCTCTCTGGTGTTAGTGGTGAGGATTGAGGCTCCTTGATTGCTGGGCCAGGGCATGGGCATCACAGGGTCTAATAAGGATGAAAATTTAATATAATTGTATAGGAAATTATGAATATGTATAAACAGATTTGTATATTTATATATTTGCACATATGTAAATATTTGTTAATATGTAAATATTTTGCAAATAAGGGTTATTTGGTATATAAAGGACCCCTACTCTTTTCAAGAGGTGCCTTGAGATGTTTTATATCTACCAGAGCTACCCAACTTATGCAGATGGGACCTAGATTTAGTGTCTCAATCAAAGGCTGAAAAAATTAAAAAGTCAACCAAGTCATTTAACATGACAAAAAGAGAACTGTGATGAATCCATGAAATATAATGCTATCATTTATTTTTTTAAGAATGGCATTGTGCAATAGCAGTATTCCATGTCTGACTGTGGATTATGTCTGTTTACACATGAAAGGCTTTTCCTGCTTGATCACTTGGGCTTCATTATCATGAACAAACCATGCCTGTAGTGGGTAAATCAAACCAAGACATGGATTATTGTTAAAGTAAAACAAAGATAAAAATCACATGAATCCAAACCAGTGCAGTGTTATCTAAGATATTAAAACCAGTGGAAAAACAATGATAAATAGCAATGTAAATAATAAAAATGATAAATGGTGAAATCTATGAAATAATTTTGTTTCTATGTACAAGTCACATTCAAGTCTCAGTCTATAAGGCACATCAATGAACAGGTTTGCAAAACAAAAGAAAAAAAACTATCTGACATGCAGGTTAACTATAGTGCAGTATAAGGTAAGATAGCACTCTTTAAGGTCATGGAGAGCTGGCCATTTGGAACACCAAAGTCTGCAAACACTCTGCTGAATGCAGGTCAGTGTACACTGCTTTTGTGGGGTTACTTGGATGAGTATCGCTATAATGTTATATAGGAATGACGTAAGTGTCATGCATGGCTGTGTGAGTACCAAATACTAATGTTATTACACTTTAGGATCAATATAAAGAAAAGACACACACTTTACAATTGATTACAAAATGCTGTCTTGCAGATGGGTCTATGAAATCCTGTACGCAATATCACAGGTGTGCAGTCTTATGGCTGAAGTTCCTGATTTTTTTTTTGGGGGGGGGGTGCAGTTCAGAGAGGATGAATAATGAAACAAGTAAACTTTACACTTGATTACAAAATGCTGACTTGCAGATGGGTCTATGAAATACCGTACACAATATCACAGTTGTGCAGTCTTGTGGTTAAAGTTTCTGAATGGGAAGGGAGTTGGTGCAGTTCAGAAAGGATGAATAATGAAACAAGTAGTTGACGTGCACACAGGACCGAGGGGCGCTTGTATCAAGTATGCTATTCTATTTAAAAAATTTAAATATAATATAATAATATTTATGGGTAACATAAACCTGCAGAGAGACTTGTATCTTAGAATCAGATGATTCTCACCACAGAACATCAGAAGAAGATGCTTCCCTATCCACACATGCCTCCCCTCCCACCCATAGAGACATTGATACAGTGAGACTAATGGAGAGAGACAGCAAGGCTAATGTGCATTGCCCCTCCAGTCATTGTATTCCACAGCTGGCTTCTCCAGGACTCATATGACGATTCATTCACAGGTCACCTGGGTCATAGTCACAGCTTTATTCCTCTATGCCATAGAGCTGACAATGGTCTGGTTTTCATTCTCTCCCATCAAGAAGTGTTCCTTTTCAAGTAATTTTTTCATGCTCCTTCCTTCCATCTTCCAGTTTAATTTCTACAAGTCTTTTGGGTTTCTAAAACCAGGATGGAAATGGACCTTATTCCTAAGTCAAAGTGTGATTAAAGTTCATGAAATTAGTATTGTTTCATTCTTTCATGTTAGCCAAAATGCTCTTTGCAACAACCATAACAGACCCAGAAATGACTCCTACAATTTGTAGTTACATGTATCGGTAGCATATCTAAATAAGACTGTAAATTATTTTTTATGAGACCCATTGCTCGTACTACTATTGGAACTGTCTGGAAATCCTTCTTCTACACTGCCCTCATTTCTGCCTCCAAATCCTGGTATTTTATGATTCTCTGTACATAAGATATTTTAATCAATGGGTGTAGCAATTTCAATGATCAGTGTTACTTTTGTATTATTTTCATAGACTACTATATTTGGTTTTCTTGGATTTATTTTTTGAACTGTTGGCCTTCTTTGAAGGTTGGGTGTTGGGCTGGCAACTCGGCACCATAATAATCTACTGCCAATCATTAGAGGACCGGAGTTCCACTGTGGCAACCCCTAACCGGGAAAAGCCAAAATACATTACTATTTTTTTAACTGTTGGCAATGGGTGATCCCATGTGATGTAAACTTCATCATTTCTCTTTAATGCTTTGTGGCTTATGATTCCAGTGCTTCTCAGATACTTCAGTATTGTAATGTTTGCAAAATTCACAATGCAACAGTCTTGCCACATCATTATGCTTTTTGGTATACAGGCCGTCTGCTATTAGTGTATCACACCCAGCAGCAGGATGTGTGACAGTTTCCAGTTCTGCTTTACAAAACCTGCATTTGTCTGTTTCTCCTACATGTTCAATAGACTTTGTAAACTAATGTGTATAAGTTCTGCTATCCTGGGCTGCCAATATTAACCCTTCATCTTTTGGTTTAAATTCACCTTTCTTTAACCATCCATGTGTCATGGCTTGATGAACATGAGGTTATTCCAGGAGTTTTCTGTAGTTACAACTATATTTATGCCTTTTCCACATTTCTTGCTTTCCATATGATCCTTCACCTTATATTCTTTCTTTTGTTTTTTGGCATGTTCAGTTGCTGCCTGATTTTTGGCTACTTCTGGTTTGATTTCCATTCACCATTGACACTGATATGCTTCTGCTAAGCTAACCAGGTTACTCATTTTAAACTTGCCCTCTTGATGCTTAAAACTTTCACTATGTTTGGATCTTGTGAGGTCAGCAGATAGGTATGCAGTCTTACGATTGCAGATCTGCAAATGTAATCAATTTCAAGGAGGCCCATACCTCCTTCAGAACGAGGAATATATATAATCTTGGTATAAATCATTTGATAAGCATGAATAATTTTTTGTGTTTTCCTGTCCAACTGATCCAAAACCTTTTGGGGCCAGTCAGTCACCCCAAAACTGCAAGTTACAACAGGAAGAGTAAATTGGTTTGTAGCTTGGACTTTCAGGGGTGTTTTCATTATTATTTTTAGTCTCTAAAATATTCCTTACTAAGTTTTATTCACGTTTATTCTGTTTTATTGTTGATCTCTCATCAGTTCCCAAATAATAATACACTCTCTCCTGCTCAAGTTCCTTTATATCACATTCCTCTCCCAGACTGATATTTTCTTTGTGCTGCAGTTGTCCTGCTTTAAAGGTTTATTTTGCATATTTATCAAGACCAATTGACATTCTTATATCATCTGTGAAAGGTTTGACCACTTGCAGTTGTGCTTTCAACTCCTCATCTGATGAACAATACAGTTTTAAAACTTCCACAAAAAAAAAAAAAAACAGATGAGAAGTCTTTATACTTTGCTGTTGTCTGGCAGCCAAATTGTAACCATGAACTAATCTGTTAAGTAGACAGCTTAATGGCTTAAGAGCAAGACAAAAGAACAGTGGTGACAAAGAGTCATCCTGACATATCCCACTTTGAATTGTTATCCCTAAGATAATAATATCTCCTTCATCATGGCTTAGCTGCAAAGTGGTTTGACACTGTTTCATGGTCACTGTAATGTAATTGATCAATACAAAGTGTATCTTGTACATCTGTATGCACTCCTTTATCCATGAATGTGGGATGCTGTCAAATGCTTTTTAGTAATCTTTCTATGCCATATTTAGATTCTTCCACTTTTTACAATTCTCCATCATGACTTTAACACCAAATGATCCATTATTCCATATGACTTTCTTTTGTTACCCTTTTGTTCTATTGTCATGACTGAGTTTTCTTATAGATAACTATAAATTCTGTCGGCATCAATTCCAGTATGCAGTTTATACACTGTTGGAAGACAAGTTGTTGGTCTATGTTTTTTAGGATAGCTTGCAGGTTCACTCTTAAGAAGGAGTATTGCTTTTTCTGTTTTAACCAGGTTGGTATGTGTCCTGGGTGTGTGCGTAAGTAGTTCTTACTCAAGGTTAAATCTTTGTGTAATGATGTTAATACTTTTAGCCAGAAGTTAGGTACTGCATCTGGGTCTGGGGTTTTCCATTTAGGAGCTTTTCTCAATTTTGTTTCAGTTTCTCTGGCTGTTACTTCATCCCATTTCATTTATTTATTTATTTATTTATTTTACATTTGTTAACTGGGATAGTCCAGCTGGATATATGTCCATTTTCAGTGGAGGCCCGGGGAGAAAAGCTCCAAAGAGACAATTTTTACAGAACTCACAGACAAACTTGGGTACATATTTCATCTAGATCCATAAGGGTATCTAGTTATTGACACTTATAGGTATAAACTACAGATACTTATAGGTATAAACTACAGACAGATACATTTTACAATAGTCATTAAACAGTTTTACATTGTTCATACTAACACTGTTATATGTATGTTATCATACCTTTGATGTGGTGTACATTTATATGCAAGTAACATATAGGACTCTAGTTTAGGACAATGGTTACAATAGTACTGGAGTGGATCCGGCATTAGTCTGGAGTTGAACAGGGACATAACCATTTGTTGCTGAGGTAGCTGTAGATAGCTTTTTTAAATGTAGGTAGTGAGATAATCAGGGATAAGGATGTAGGCAGGGAGTTCCAAATTTTAGCCACATAAGAAGAGTAAAGGGAGTCTCCAGCATGGTTGTTGGATCTAGTAACAGTTAACTGTAATTTGTCAGTTGAGCGGAGTTGCCTAGGACAGGAATATTTTTGGACAATGTTAGCCAGTGAGGGTGATATATTTTGTTGATGGAGTATCTTGTGAGTAGTAACCAGCTGATTATAAATAAGTAAGTTAGGTAGTTCCATCCAGCCCAATTGCTTTAGGTTTAGGCAGTGATGTGTTCTGTAGGAGCTGTTGTTAGCAAATTTGGCTATCTGATTGTAGCAGGTTGTCATTTTGTTGATTTCTGTTTTGGATAAGTTAATCAAGATGGGTGAGGCATACAGTAGTGCTGAGAGAAGGTGTGTACGTGCAGTTGTAGTTCTAGCATTATGGGTCAGGAATGCTGTATGTTTGTAGATGCTACCTAGCTTTTTGTTAGTAGTTTTAATGGCCAGATTGATGTGTACATCAAATTTGAGCTTATTGTCAATAGTAATACCTAGTAGTTTTGTCTGGGCTTCAGGTGATATGGGGGTACCGTTATTTGAGTGGATAGTAAAGGTGCAGGTGGGGGCAGTAGTAGTTTAGGGATGAAATAGTAGGAGCTTGTTTTTTTTGGGGTTGAGTATCAAGCCATTCTCAGTGAGCCATGTTTCCACTGAGTGAAATTTATCCTGTGTCTTTTTGTGGAGGTCTGGTAGAGTGGGGGCGTTACATATTATAGTTGAATCATCTGCATATTGAATAAGGCTTGAACCTTTTGTGACTGAGTGGAGATTATTTGTAAAAACTGAGAACAGCAAGGGGCCCAGTATAGATCCTTGAGGTACTCCGAGTGTTACAGGAAGGAGTGGAGACAAGTTAGTATTCCATAGTACTGCCTGTTGCCTATTGTTGAGGTAGTTTTTTAAACCAGGAGACTGATAAGTTATCTAAACCTAGGTTTACAAGATGGGAGATTAGTTTTCATGGTTAACCATATCAAATGCCTTTGATAGGTCTAGGAAGAGGGCTGAAGAAAGCTTACCATTATTCCTGTTGTGATTAATAGTATCCATGAATGCTAGCAGGGCAGTGGTTGTGCTATGTCCTGGCCGAAACCCATGCTGTGTATGCGATATGAGCTCTTGATCAATAAGATGGGTCATTAATTGATGGTGAATACATTTTTCTAATATTTTAGCAAGTGGGGATAATATTGCTATTGGTCTGTAGTTAGATATGTCATAAGAATTTCCCCCTTTGTGTAGGGGTATGATTATAGGCAGTTTTCCAGATCAAGGGTACTGAACCTTCCGAGATGGATCAGTTTATTAAGATTGAGACTGGTTTAGCTATTTCATTTGCTGCTAGTTTTAAGAATTCATTGGGGAGGGAATCTGCTCCTAGTATTGTTGGTTTTAGTTGGGATAGTAGTTTTCTTATATAGGAGGTTGAGGTGGGTTGTAGCTTAAATGTGGGGCTGTTGTTAGGTTTGGGGGGGGTACTTGTAGTATTTGGATAGGTTTGGTTTTGGGCAAGTACAGTCTCAGTAAAGAATGAGTTAAATGATTCAGCTATGTTTTCTTTTGTTAAGCCTGTTGTTGGGGATGGAGTAGTGGTTTTCCCAGGGTGTAGTAACCTATTTAAGCCTGCCCAGATTTTTTTTGGATTGTTTGAATATTGGGTTTGATGGGTGATAAAGTAATTTCTTTTATCTTGCATAACTAGTTTCTTAGTAAGATTTCTTATCTGTTGGTATGCTTGCTGTGTTGCTGGGTTTTTGTTGGACCTCCAGGCTGTCCAGGCACTATTCCTTTCTTTTATTTTTACCTTGTTTCCCTTGATATCCATGGAACTGTTTTAGATTTAATTCTGGTAGTTCTTGCAGGGGCATGCCTGTTTAGTATCTCTAGGAAGGTAGAGTTGAAGTGTTTGATAGCTTCGTCTAGGGGTAGATAATACAGTTGCGACCAGTTATAGAGCTGTAGATATTGTAAGAAGTTTGGTAAGTTGAAGTGCTTTTTGTTTCTTATTGTTTGAAGTATAGGGGTTTGGGGGTGGTGGGAGTTATATTTGAGTAGGAAGGTAGTTTGATGGTCACTTAGTGAGTCAGGAAGGGTACCTGCTAAATATGAGCAAGGTATTTTGTTTAGTAGAATCCAGTCTAAAAGTGATTCTCTTTTACTGTTCTTGTCGATTCTAGTGGGTTCTTTGATTAGTTGAGAGAAGGTAAGTAGGTTGATATGATTAGTGGGAGCCTGGGTTGTGCTATGTCCTGGCCGAAACCCATGCTGTGTATGAGATATGAGCATGTGAGCCAATCAATATTAAAGTCCTCTAATAGAATAGTTTCTTGTGGCATGGTTTGTGATAGCCATTGGAGTAGATTTTCCATGATGGGGATATTATTGCCTGGGGGGATATAACCTGTAACTAAGTTGATAGTTTTGTTGTTACCTATTTTGAGCTTAGTTAGGAGTATTTCTGCCTTGTCCAGAGGGGGTAAAGTCAACTCAGTTTTAGCTATGGATAGTGTATTTTTATAAAGTAGAGCAATGCCTCCACCTTTCTTCATTGGCCTATCTTGCCAAAGGATACTGTATCCAGGTGGTAGTATCTCTGTATCCTTGGTGATTGGTTTTAGCCATGTTTCTGTTAAACTCATTATATCTGGGAGATATTGTGAGATCAGAGCATGAAGCTCATGTATCTTTTTGTTGATGCTCCTGATATTTAGATTTAGAATGAGTAGACTATTTGCTGGTCTGGTATTGATTTGGGTTAGTTTGGGAGGTTTTATATTAGTAGTAGGATTGGTATCATAAGGACCTGGGTTAGGGTGGATATCTCCGTCATTTAATAGTTCACGTTGTTGTTTTTGTAGAGTTTTCACTATCTTTTGCAGTATTATTATGTGTTTGTGGTTAATGTTGGATTTGGGGTTGGTATTGATCGGTTTAAGAAGGGTATAAGTAGTGGCAGTGGTGTTGAATAGGGTGGGGCTTATTGTTGGGGATTATGTAGAAGGGATGGGAGAGATAATGGATGTGGATTTATGAGTGAAGGAAGAGCTATTTTGTAATGGGTAGTTGTAACAAGTGATATGGTAGGTAAATGCTAGGAGGAGTAGTAGGGTTGTTTGCTGGAGGTAGATGTTCATTGTGATTGGCTTTGGTTGATTGACAGGAATGAATTAGAGTGATGTAATTAAGTTTATGAGGGTAGTAAGGGTATGATAGGTAACAGGAAATGTAGAGGGCAGGAAGGATGTTGAGTGGATGTAAGTTAAGTGTGGGAGGGACTGGCCAGGTATAAGTGTAGGTGATGTGGGAGTGTGTGGGAATTGTGGGTAGGGTAGGGGAGCAGAGTGAGCCTGCAGGGCGAACGGAGCGGGTAGAGCCAAGTAGTGAAGTAAGAAGGCAGGTAGTGAGGAAAATAATCAGAGATGTGAAAGCTAAGTTCAAGGTAAAGTATACAAGGAGGTCAGGGGCTTACCAGTGGGGAGAAGGGAAGAAAGATAAGACTAAATTCAGAGACACAAGGGGTGAGTAAGGTGGTACCAGAGGCAGGAATAGAACAACTTATGTTTGAGGACTTGTTTTGTAGGAACAATGTAACTGGTAGGTCACAATGTTATACTGCCCTCTAGTGGTTATTCCTTGTAACAACAAATAGAGATATCAAAGGGGGAAGATTGGGAGAGTTGTAGGGAAAGGAGAGGAAACAATAGAAAGCCGGGGGGGGGGGGGATAGAGGTTAGAGTAATGGATAGTATAGAGGATAGTGAGTGGGAGACTATGGCTGCTGGTATTCCTGGTAGGGACCGCTCACTTAAACTAATAAAACAGGAATTAGTTACAGTTGTAGGAGATAATCAGCAGGTTACACATACTTTTTTACTACAGTTCCTGCTTCCTAGGCCAGTACAGCACAGGGACGACAGTGGTGAGTGGTCATATTCTGTACTTTTGAACTTCTTACTGTTTCTTTTACTTCTTCTCTCCATCTTTGTTATGTTTCACGTGGTCTTCACAGATATTTCTCCAAATGTGTCTATTTCTTCTTTTTCTAGTATTTGTTTCTATTCCATTTGCTTTGTTTCCCAGTTCTCTATAAACCTGTTTTGGATCCTCAATGAATTGCTTATTTTGTACTTTTCCTTTATATTTATCTCCATATCTTCTAAGATTTTCTGCTTGTGTTGATATCTTTAGTTTATTATTTGAAATAGTGCACAATAGATCCTGGTCTGTTCTAATACTGTGCATTGCTTTTATCGTATCTCAGTAAGTATTTTAGTTAATCTGTTCCCTCTTTTATAATCTTCTAACATTGGCACTCCTTGTCTTAATTGCTTTATAGTTTTCTCAAATCGATACTTTCATGATGGCAATTGAGTTCTTCTCTTCTTTTCACTTATTGCCCTGTAATTTTGTATTAGGAGTTTATCTGTTATTAATTTTGCTGCACAGTAATATAGCTCATTTACTTCTGTTATATCACATAAGTTTCTGATAATAGATGATTACTGTGTTCATTTGTTTTGTCAGACATCTAACATTTTGAGTCTTATTGACTTTCTGTAATCTATTTCTTTCATCAATCTTAATATATCTGTCCATTCTGTTAAATCAAGCAACTCTTCCCTTAGATCTTTTTCTTTTAAACTGAGGTCACATTCTTTTTTCTCTGTTTCCTTTGAACAATCCACAGAAAGTTTCAAAAGATCTTCCCATGACATCTTCTCTTCAACTGCATCCTGTATCATCCGTTGCTCTTTCATATGGGGACTTACTGGTCTATCTCACCACAACATTGACTGAGCCAGTTTGCCGACGTTTCCTGTTCCTTCCTTTGCTGTGCAACTCCAAATTAAATTTTGTACTGCTTTCCTGCTGAAGGCTTCAGAGTATCTTCATGTGGCAACTGATCAGATGCTTTCCATTCTGCCTGCTTCTCCTTAATTTGGGGACTCAAGTTCCATCATTCTGTGACATTACCAGAGCTGGATTTTCTAAATCCTTCACTTCGCAGGTAATCCATAACTTCACTTTCTATTTCTCTAACATCTCCATTACTAATCCTTTTTTTCTGCATTCCCCATTTGTTTCCTTATTTTTGTTTTGTAAATTTTTCTATATCTGGATGCCTTTGCCTGCATTTCTCTTCAGATATCTTTGGTGCTGCTTTTTTGTATTAATTAGTTTTACCTTCTCTTTGCAAAAATATTACACTATATTGAATCTGTTTTTCTTTCCCATCTTCCATTAAGGTTTTCCTCTTGCATCTTCAGTTTCTGAATGTTGTGAGTGCATACTAATATTTAAATTTGTTGATGTTTTCCTTTTTCTTATATGCCTTTTTTATGTAATTTTTTGCTGGCAAATGTTTTTGGACAGCTGTGCTCAGCCCTTCTGTTTTCTGCTTTTGTTAATCCAGTGGTCCAAAGTCAATGGTCAGTAAATATTATAGAAAATGAAATGACATTGTAAAAACTTCTTCTCAGGAAGATGGCTGTTCAGCTGATACATCATTTAATATTTCTTTATTATTCACAGAAGCAAGCATTTACTAGGGATTTATATCCACTTATTCTTCTATGCAGATCAGAGTCCTTGACTTGCGAGATGCAAAAAAAAAAACATTTTTCACTTTGTACTTCTCCGAGATCTGACAGATTTGACACACCTGCCTCTCCTCATGACAAGCACCATTATTTTCTTTTAGCTGAGTTTGGGTTGTCCTTTCTTTGGTACAAGTTGCTGTATGTACAAATATTTATTTGTTAACTTCAAGACTGAATTAGCGTTCAGATCCTTTTCAGCCACAATGACAATATACATATGTACATTGAGTAGCTTATCAACCAGAATGTTTTATGAGGTGTGAGATAACAGAAATACCTGAAGAAAACTCATGCAGACTTGGAAAAAAGATACAGTCAGCATTCTGGAATCAGGAATGAACCCCTAACCCAAGAACTGTAAGCTAGAATGATTCAGCAGTGAGCCAATGTACTGCCAAATGAAAAAAAGAGACTGCCTTCAGCCTCACTGTTCTGTGTACATTTATGCACTTCAAGGCTGCCATCTTGTGTGATTTTACATTACAAAAAGTGGCCTCTATACTATAGTGGTAGAAGAGTGTAGCCTGGTCACTACTGAGTTGGGGATCACAGAGTAAAGCCCAAAGTGTAATTATTTGTGTTTGGCCAGATGCAACTTTGGTTGTTTAGTCAGTTTCTAAAACCATATACAGTTGTCGTTTTTGCATGGCTGTTGACTCAAAACACAACAGAACTCACAAACACTTGGCTTCAATGCCACTGACTGCTAACAGAGTTGCATCTATCCAATGACATCAGTGTGTAGATAACTACTTGAAACTGACATCCCGCTTTTTTAAAGATTACTCACGTGTACTGCTGCATTATTTGCCGAATTATTTAATGTATTACTGCTCTTTATCATTGTAAAGTGCCTCTCAACAATGCTGTTCTTAACTGCTATTTTTCTACACTGTAGCATTTCAGGAAAGTGTTGATGGTTAATTTGCTGCTTATTCCGTTGTTTCTTTACTTCAAGGCTGGCCCCTTGTGTGATTTTACATTATAAAGCATTGGTTCTATACTTTAATGGCAGTAGAGGGTAGCCTGATTCCCTTCCAAGCTGGGAATTACCGAGTAAAGCACTAAGTGCAATTGTTTGTGACTGACCAAACGACCTCTTTGGTTGTCAGTTTGTCAGGCTGTATAAAGTCATTGTATTTGCTCAGCACATCTCTTCAAGCATCAGAGGTTAGCCGTGCCTTGTTTAGATGCAAGTACTCAGAAACAAATTTTTCCCTTTAGAACTACACACTCACAACCCAATATTTTGATCCTAGGAGACTCCATTATGAGGCACATGGGTATCCCACTCTCTAGGCTAAGTAAGGAGTGAGTCATGTTTAGCTTCCTATTAGGGACCAGGATCTGCCAGATCATGCAAGCTGTCAGGTCACTGAACCAGAAGTACTAGAAGTACCAATATGACCCTTTTATATTTCATGTGGTAGTTAACAGCCTGAAACATACCTGTTTGGACTATATGAAGAAAGAGAAGCGATGGAGCTCTTTGGCTATGTGTACTAGGCAGGTAAGAGCCTAGCACTGAACCTAGAATTCTACCTTCCTCAAGGTTAATGCTACAATATGTACTAAAGATAATTTACTTTAATAATTGTCTTTGTTCTTGGTTTCTTTAGAAGGGGGGTACAATATTTTCAGCAGTGGAGTATACTGTAGACAGGCCAAGCTCCTTTGCCAGGGGTCGTCTGTATCTATCTCCTCTAGGCTTTCAACTATTGGCAAAATACTTAACACCCCCCCCCCCAAAAAAAAAAGGTGTTAGTGTTAAATGCCAGGACTCTAAAAAAGAAGCTCTTCCCTCTGCAAGCTTTCCTCACTCTAGAGAATGTAGATGCTTGTGCATTTACCAAGACATGGTTTAAAGATGCAGAAAGCACAACAGCTGTGAGGGAATATACTGTTTTCCACATATTTAGAGCAGCTACTGCTCAGGTAGGGACCAAAGGTAGAGAAGTCTGAATTTACATCAGAACTGAATACACCTCAAGGCTGTTAAGCAGTATGACAAACTTGAACTTTTCCATGTTCAATCACCATAAGCAACAGTTCCCCTTCTATACCAAAGGTAACCCATAACATCATACCTCTCAACTTCTTAGTGCAAAAAATATGGACAAAACCAAATATAATGAGGGGACAAAGGCCCAGAAATAGGGACAGATTTTAAATATTGCTCTTATAAACTTAAGAAAAACATGTTAGAATAACAGGTTATGCATTAGCATGCACTTTCTGAAGGACATCAAGTCTGAAACACAAATGTGTGTTATACTTGGTGACTTTAGTCCTCAGCTGTCTGCCAGGAAACTACAAATTCTATGACGAACAGTCAAAAATATGAGGAAAAAATCAGGACATTCTTCAAAAATCTGAACAGTTGAGAAGTATGCATAACATGTACTTAAATATCCTGTGGATGCTCTCCATTCAACCCAATACCATATTCTTGGGTGCCTTCAACTGTAGACATACATGATCTCAAGCTTGCAGGCCCAGAGATTCATGTACTTTGTAGGCACAAACACATTGGACCAGCTAGTCCATGTGCCCACTAGGGGTGCAAACATCCTTGACGTGGTCATCAATAACACGGGACAATATTGCACTAGTGTAGTGTCTTCAGTTTTCATGTTGGCCACAAAGCTATCTCCTTTAAAATAAAAATTAAACCCAGGACCACAGTTAATCCTAGAACCATTAGGAATTGCAAAAAAGCAAAATTCCTAGTATTAAGTGACACCCTGGTAAAATTCCAAGCCTCCCCAAACCCTGAGAACACCTATGTCTATAAAGAATTGCTCACTGAAACAAGTGGATACAGGCAGCTCTACCTACCCTAATAAATAGAGGATAAACTCAGAAAACAAGCCACCCTGGTGGAATCCAAACACCAGTAGATGTATAACAAAAGGAAGAAAATCATAAAAATTATGGAATGCAATGCCTGGCAAAGTAAAAAACCCCACAACAGTCCAAACAAGCAACTGAGAGGAATCAGGTCTACCAAAGCCAAATCTGAGGTAAAAATAGCCTCCCAGGCCAAAGACAGTTACAAGGTGTTCTTCATCTATGACTGCATCCTCATTGGCAATACACAACAATGTGCCATACTAATTACACTTTTATTGAGCTGGAAGACATAGCAAATCTACTGGCCAACAAATTTAACAACAATTTTCCCCTTGTCCCTCAGGCACCCCAAGGAAATACCCTCAACCATAAATCTCTCAATTATTACCAGGGACAGGTCCTGAATCTTTATTCATAGGTTCATAGGTGTGTACTAGCTTAATGGCCCTGGGGCCTTTACAAGCCTAGCCACAGGATTACCCTGGCATAGTGCCACCTGACCTTAGTCCCTAGTGCCTCTGTTGAGTAGAGCCACTGGAGCTATCCCCGGGGTGAATTTTCTATTTCCCATCCACTCATCAAGATTTCTCTTGAAGAGGGTCAGCAAGGTGCTCTGCTTGGCAAGTATGGGAAGTGTATTCCATAGCATGGGCAGTCTCTGGGTTATGAACCTGTCCCTCCAATACGTTCTGTTGATTGTGATAATGAGGTTGAGGTCTCTGGAGTGTGTGGTGTGGAGGGATTGGGACTTCTTTAGAAGTAGCATTTCTAACAGAGCTGGGTCAGACACGGCTTTGTAAGTCAAGCAGAAATCGCCTCTAAGTAGGTGATATGAGACAGAGAATAGTTGGAGTTTTTTGAGTTTGTCCATATAGGGCAAGTGTTTAAGGCCTAGGAGCTTCTTTGTGAGGTACCTTTGCGGCCTCTCCAGTTGTTTCAGGTGTCTAGTGAGGTACATGTCAAATGGGGCATTATAGTCTATGATTGGTCTAATGAGGGAAGAGTAGAGGGAGACAATAACTTCTTTCTTTCTGGATGAAAAACCCTTAGTAATGAGATGTGCCACATAGAAGGACTTTCTGACCATAGTGGCAATATGGTGATCAAAAGAGAGGTTGCTGTCAACTTGTGTTCCCAGATCTCTTATAACACCTTCTGTGTTCAGTGGACTACCATTAATGTGGTAATGCATGGGAACTGGGTTTTTCCCAAAGGGGATGATGACACATTTTTTGGCATTGAGCTTAAGGCCATGGTTCTGACACCAGTTGTTGGTCTCAGTGAGGCTATTCTGTAGGATGTGAACATCACTTGGGGAGTTAATAATAGCTCCCAACTTGCAATCATCTGCGAACTTTGTCAGCCAGAGTCCCTCTGTGTTGGCCTGGACCACCTAATGATATAGGGGTTGATGCCTAACCTAGTGAGTTTTTCTATGATTCCTGAGTGGGGAATGGTATCAAAGGCCTTGGCCAGATCAAGGTAGGCTGTATGAACCACCTTGCCTTCATCCACAGCTCTGGTGACTGACTTAAAGAAGTCGACCAAGTTGAGCAGGCATGATCTACCATTCAAAAAACCAAACTGTGTGGGATCTAGAGTTTGTAGATTCCCTATATCCTTGTTTATTAGGTCCATGATGATGATGCATTCCATAGCTTTGCATATCAGACTCATCAGGCTAATGGAGCGATAGTTCCCAGGGTCTGTAATTGCTCCTCCTTTGTGGAGAGGTATAACTGTAGCAGTGTGCCATTCAGTAGGGACAAAGCTTGAGGCGAGGCTGTGATTGAACAGGGCACACAGGTGGGGTGCCAGTTCATTCTGTAGAACACAGCCAGGGATATTGTTAGGTCTCATAGAAGTTGTATTCTTGGCCTTGGACAGTGTGGTTTTAACCTGTGCAGCAGTAATACTGTGTGCCTGGCAATCTACTGGTATTGTGACTGGTCCTTGGGGGGGTGGGTAAAGTTGGCACTGAATCTGTCGGCCAGTATATTGGCAATATCTGTTGATTCAGTATAGTAGGTACCATTGTGTAGTAGCTCAGAGCAAATCTGTGTATTGCCGTGAAGATTCTTTACATAACTATAGAAGGCCTTGTGGTTGCCTTTACTATCTGTTGCAATTCTGTTTTCATAGCTAGCTTTAAAGGATTTGATGAGGGATCTCCACTTTTTGTTGAGGCTGATAAGGGAGTTTTTCCAGTAACCACTGGCTGTGCTCCTGCCACTATTAACCCACAGCTATTACAGTTCTCTGCAAATCTCCTATTCTTCTATCAATTTGTCTGTGTATAGAAATTATTCCAATACTTGTATTGCCCTATTGCTTGTTTCTGTACTATTTCCTGTATTGAACTGTACTATTAAGATTACATGTTGTTACATTGTACTGTACTGTTGCCTGGATTGTATTCTTTGAAATATTCTTTGAAATAGTGTTGCTTTTGTAATACTGTGGAGCTTTTCTCCCCGGGTCTCCGCTGAAAATGGGCCCCTGGTCCAGTCGGACACTACCCGGTAAACAAATGTAATAAATAAATAAATTGGGACTTCACCTTATTCTGCATCAGTTTCCTCCCTCTGTTGTAGAGTTTGTTTATGGCAGGGAACCACCAGATTGGCTCCCTTTTTTGGAGGAGAGTGTCTTGGTTCTATTGGGTATGGTGTGATCCTTGCATTTGTGTATGTGTTCATACAGTGCATTGGTGTATGATTCCATGGTCATGCAACTATTCTCCATTTGCATCGGTGCCGTGAAGTTAGCCACCTCTGCTTTTAGGATCCCAAAATTAGGTTTAGAGAAGTTTTTTATGGTGGTTACCAAAGAGGAGGGGGCCCAAGATATAGCCTTGTAGGATACTACTTGTGGCATTTTTTTTCTGTCTAGAGCAAATGTCACCAATCTTAATGGTATGGCCAATTAGCAATCCAGTGACCTTTGTATGGGTTAGTGTTGAATTTGGAGAGTTTGTCAATAATCTTACAATGGAGGATAATGTCAAAGCAACTGGCAAGGTCCAAATAAGCAGTGAGGACTGTGTACCCCTCAGCCATGGCATCAGTAGTCTTTTTCAAGGACTCAACCAAGTTGAGCTGGCATGATCTGTGTTTTACAAGTTTGGACTGCTGTATATCCAAATATATAAGGTCACCTATATCATTGTTAATTCAGTTATGATATGTTCCATAGTCTTGCAAATAATACTAGTCAGATTAATTGGCCTGTAATTCCTGTGGTTAGAAAAGGGGCCACCTTTATGCCAGGGTAGAGCAAGTGGCATTTTTCACAACTGAAGTACATAACTAATGAAGAGACTCAGGTTGAAGGGTTGATACCATTGGTTTTGCTAGGTGGGATTTCATATTTTTCAGCAGTCATTCAGGGGATATAGTTAAGACTCAGTGAAGTAATGTTTTGAAATTATGGAACAAGTGCCAAAAAGACTTGGTCCAAACTGATCTGTGAAGGAGTATGTATGTGACTATGGAGGACGAAGGCATACAGAGATGGTGGTTGGAGTGAAGCTGGAAGAGAATTTGTCTGCCAGAATATTGGCAATGTCCTTGGGATCAGAGAAAATGGTACCATTATAGAGAAATTCAGTACATAACTGTAGGTTACTTGGAAGCTTCCTAATAAAGCTGAAGGCAGCCTTATGAATTATTTGCAATCCTAAGATGATAATTGGCCTTACATTTCCTATAATGCTAAGTCTGAAAGACTTATCAGTTTTAAATCCCTTTTAAAATGATAAAGTGTGCATGTTTTACTGATGAAGTTCTTTGGTTAATGAAGTTGCTCACTAAATGATTACATTTTACTTTGTTCTATTCAATGCTGTTTTACATATATATTTGTTTGTATTTACATCAGTGACACTGTTTTCTGGAAGTCTTTATGTTTTAGTAATTGTCAGGAGATTTCTTATTTATTGTAGCGTTTGTTGATGTGGTAGTTCCACCACTTGGGTTTAGTTCTAAACGTGCCTTTATGCTTATGCCAGACTGGCACAGATGCCCCAAAGCTTCTCTCCAAGAGGGAGTAAAATTCAGAGCTTTAGACTGCGTGCTCAGTTACAAGGTTTCCTGGGAAGCTATATCATGTCTGGTTATCAGTGAGATCAGTAAAGTATACGTAACTGGTTTTGGAGTAATCCCTGGATGTAGAGAAGTAATTAGTGGCTACAAAGCAGGTTTTCAATAGACGATGAAAGAGAGGTGATCACTTTTGACCAGACTGTACTTACATTAAGACGTAACTGAACTACATAGCTGGGAGTTTAAAGTCTTTAAAGATATTCTGCACAAGCAGTTGTTTTCCTTTGAAAGTGAATCCAACTTAATAAAATGACACTTATCCTTTCTTCAT